>NW_021320106.1:670324-747127 GCF_001605985.2 Dendrobium catenatum
GAGAGAGAGAGGTAAGAACGTCATAAGAACAAAAATCACACAGTTCGCATATTTTGAAGTTCAATATACCTAAAATAAATTTCTCAGTGTTTAAAAAGAAATACATACTAAACAATGCAACGCTCCCTACAAATATATGCCTATTGATTTCCAAGAAAATAACACTTAATTACAACCAGATTTTAATATCTAGACCGACTTAAACATGATATGAGAAAGGCCTGAATAAATTCTTACACATGAAATAAGTAAAGACATGAGAAGTTTCTTTCAGAGTATATCACACAACAAAAAAGATAAAAATGTACTAGGTTAACAATGCATGAAGCTATAAAACGCCCTTTTTTTTTTACATGATTTCTACTCAAGGGCGTTTTATTCCAACAACATAGGCCTTGTCAGGAAATACAGGCACTGGAACTAATATTTCAAGCCTTATACAAGTTGTGCAATATCATAAATTATACTTGGAATAAATTATGAATGTTTATGTGATTTCTACTAAGAGAGCTCATTTGGTTGCTTTAAGTGAGAAAACATGTTTTGAAAAACAATAAATTTCCTTGATTCTGCAATATGATGTACTTACAAATCAACATGGGTTTTAAACTCTAAGCATCTTTTAAATCTCTCAAAAATGTTGATTTTATTTCAACTCACAAAATAAGTCATATTCTAGAACACATCTTTTCTATCTAAACACAACAACAACAACAACATCAATATTGAGCCTTTATCCCACTACGTGGGGTTGGCTATATAAATATTTTTTCTCTATTGTGCCCTATTAAGCTCATCTTAATTTAATAAAAAAAGGATACATTTCTGATATTTTCTAGCCAAGTCTTTTTAGATCTACCCTTAACTTTCTTAACATAGGTCAAATACAATATATCTACTCTCCTAATCGGCTCATTAGAAGTCCGACGTTTTATGTACCTAAATCATCTAAGGAGACTCTATCTAATATTATCTACGGAGATACTCCGACGCTTTCACATACATACCAGTTTCACATTTTGTCTCTAAGAATAAAGCCACTCATACACATGAGCATCCTCATCTATGCAACACTTAACTTATCTTTATGCTTCTCTTTTAATGGCCAACATTCTATGCCATAAAGCATTGCAGGTCTCACCATCATCTTATAGAATTTTCATGTAATTTCGAGGGGTACTTTTCTATCACACAAAAGGCTCGATGCATTCCTCCACTTCAACCATTCAACTTGAATTCAGTTAATAATACCCCCATCTATTTTACCATCACTTTGAACAATAGACCCAAGATATCTAAAACGTGTACTCTTATTAATGGCTTAATCACCCAAAGTAACAATCCCCCCAATAGATCTATTACTACAAAAATTACACTATGTATTCTATTTTAAATCTACTCAAACGAAAACATTTAGACTCTAAGGTTGACCTCCATAATTCAAGTTTTCTTTCAACTCTGTCTCTAGTCTTATCAATAATAAGGATATCATCAGCAAAAAGCATACACCAAGGACCATTCTCTGGTAAATGTCTAGTAACAATATCTATGACTAAAGCAAAAAAGATATGGGTTTAACGTTGACCATTGATGTAATCCAATTAAAATAGGAAAATCCTTGGTCAAATCACATTGTGTTTAAACAAAAGTAACAGTTTCAACATGCATATCTTTAATGACTTGAATATAAGCATTATTAACTCCTTTCTTTACTAGAATTCTCTAGAACACTTCTTTTAGAACTTTATCATATCTTTTCTCTAAATCAATAAATATCATATGTAGATCCTCTTTATTCTCTCTATAATTCTCCATCAAACCCCTCAATAAATGTATAGCTTCCATAGTAGACCTACCCGACGTCATAACCTATACTCAATAACTCTCTCCCATAGTTTTAAAGTATGAAACATTAACTTAATTCCTCTATAATTTGTACACTATTGTAGATCACTTTTATTCTTAAAAATAAGAATCAACATACTTCTCCACTCATCTAACATCTTTTTAGTCTTCAAAATAATATTGAAAATTTTGTAAGTCAAGAAATGCATTCATCTCCTAAGCGATTCCACACCTATATTGGAATATCACCAAGTACAATCATTTTTCCGCACTTCATTTTCTTGTTGAATATCATCTTCTAATAAAAGCACTTTTTGATCTTCATCCTTAATGCACTTCACTTGAATTAAATTCTTAATTTTCATATTTCTTTGTTTGGCTAGCTTATATTACATCTTTCACCTACTTTAGTATCTAATCTATTATATAAATTATTAAAAATTAAATTTTTAGCATTGCATATTGCTTTCTTAGATTCTTTATAAGCCCTTTTATATATTTCTCAATTTTTCAAGCCTTCACATCCAAACCAATTTGTATAATAAAGTTACTTATTTTTTTTATCTTTTTTTGCACATTTTGATTTGACCACCAACTATTTTTACTATCAGGGGTTTTTCTTTTTGATACTCCAAGCACATCATTTACAACATTCTCATATCAATAGCTACTTTTTTCCATCTCTTAAATCTTACTCTCAAAAATATTTTTTGTTTATGTTCTTTAAATGCCCCATCTAGTCCTAGAATAATATTTTACTTTATTTTTTCATATTCCGTCCTTCCATCTTAAAGTCCAAAACTAAAAAATAATATTAGGTTCATAAATTTTCACTCGAAATAACTTTATAACAAATTTTGCAATCTAAAAGATCTATTTTTCTTATAAGAAAATGATCAATCTGAGTACTATCAAAATCAACCAAATAAGCCCATAACAATTTACATCAGTGAAAAATGAGAACCTCATTAGATAAACATAGTACACGATTCATTTTGAGTGTAACCATAAACAAAGCAAAGACCCATTAAGAAAATTACCTTCAAGGCCATACTTCTGTAAAAAAGCATATGTGGTAGCAGCATCCCAATCATACCTAGCAAAAAAAAAAGTAACATAAGTAAGATGCCAAAAGTTGAGTCCAAGTCCTAAAGGCTTTAGCTGTCTGCATACTGGTGTTTGGTAGGTTCTTGGGGCTTTGGTTCTATCAACAGAGTGCCTGTATAATGACAAATCCAAGTCATCGTCATAAACATCATAAAATTACAAGAGCTAAAGTTAAACTTTGATGTGGAGAATTTCATCAACTCTGCTACAAGTAGTAAAAAAAGGGAAGATTAACATTAATGAATACATGATCAATAAATTGTAAGGCCAATGAGCCTAAGTGAGTTATTGATGATAACAACCCTTTTTTATTGTCATCTAATGAATTGCCTAAGTACTTGCATAGGTTTGAAATTTAAAGGACCAACCTTGTGGATTTGGACACCTTGTTAAGCAAGCTTCACAATGATGCTTCTTGCAGTCAATTTCGTGCTTTTAGAATTTTTATTCATATATAATGTGCGTATTTAACGTTAACCAAAAATATGTTGAATATCTGAAGTTTTATATTTCAGCACCATTGAAGATTTTTTTTTTTTTTTTTGATAGGTCATGTTGCATGCAAGAAGTCTAACTTGATAGAGAGATCATAGACTCCAATCACCTTAGTTGTCACAGCAGACACAAGTAGTCAAATATAAAAGAGAATGTTGCATTCTAGAAGTCTAAGTAGAGATATATTATACTCCAATCACCTTAGTTATGACAGCAAACACAACTAGTCAAGTATAAAAGAGAGTAAGACATATATCTCTTGAGCCGTTGGAGAATATAAAACTGAGGGTACTAAGGTTGGTCCCAATGTGCATCAATTGTAAATATTGTAGATCTATGCGATGGCAAGGGCTATTATGTGATTAGAGGTGGTCGTTATGCAATCCTGGTTGGATGACTATGATTTAGATTTGCTAAAATTGGCTATAACATAGTTCTCACTAGGGCGGTTGCGGTGTAGACTGTGAGAAAGCACTACCATGATTAATGTCATGGAGGGGGATCACAACACATGCGAGGCTTTAGTACAGGTCCTGATGTGACAATAATTGTGACACAAAACAGATTATAATGTGGGTCTTGTAGGGCATAGTTACAATTCAGGGATAGTTGTGCACAGGTATGGAGGTGATAGCTAAAATGCAAATGATATTTCAATGCAGGTTTTAACGAAATGATGGCTATAATGTAAGCGAGGTTTGACCTTGGTTTTGAAAAAGTTTACTAATTCATATGTTTGAAGGCAACGGCAACAATGACACAGGCAAGTTAACGTTGTAGGACTTGAAGGATCTGGATGCATTGTAAGAGAAGTTTTGAAGGAGACGGTTGTGCAACAAAGCTATAGCTCAAGTCTTGAGGCTGCGATGATGATGATGTAAATGAGGTTGCATATATTCTTAAAGATCGTTGAAACGAAATGGGGGTTATAGTGCATTTAAAGTGAGCAAATACATCATGAAATGTGTAAGTGCTCTATGCAAAATGCAAATGCATCAAATGCAAATGCATCAAAAGGCATGCCCGATATATAGAATCACTGAAATCAATTTAGTCTGCATAGGCTCTGACAAACATGCTAAATGCTCGAATAAAAAGTCCAAAAATGCTGCACGGATTGAAAAAGGGATAATTCATTTTTTACTCGTCTCGAGAAGCGTATAACTATCCTAAAATGGACACAATTTATTTTGAAATCATGTTAACCATCTTTTTAAAAATAAGATTATTGACATATTGAACTCACATTCTCGAACACGTCGGCCTACCTATAGAGTAGGGTCGTAAGTCATGTTTCATGTTCTATCATTAGCGTACCCATAATAGAAAGTCGTGTTTCATGTTCTATCATTAGTGTACCCATGATAGAAGTTGATAGGACTTATGCCTCTTGCTGATTACTGGACAATGGTAAAAAAATTAGACTTACTAATTTTAACTTTTGCCAAAATTAAGTTTGAAATAAAAAAATGTTTGATCACAAATATTGCAAAGATTTTTTATTTCATGTTTGCAAAATGCCTTCAAAACCTTTAATAAAAGAAATCTATTTTTAAAACACGAACCCTTGAGGCCATATTTACAAAACGCAATCATAACTTTTAAAATACAAAACAAACCAATTTTAGGAGATTGACACAAGATCAATTATTCTTGTGCTTAGCTTTGCCATGGGAGGAGGACATTGAGCAAGGTCTAATATTCTTTGACGACTATAGGCCTATGGCTCAGGGCCAAGGACAACCCAAGAAGCTGGTGATATGGAAGCAATTGAAACCAGCAATGCATCAATATTAGCAATCTAAATATAAAATCATATAGTATCAAATCCAACAAAAGTGACAAAATGAAATTCTAATCATCAAGAAACAAAATTGAGTAGATTTTCTGCTCAAATTTGATGTTGCCAAAAAAAAATTGATGATGCCTTATAAATTTTTTATTAACAAATTCAAATTATATGCTTGGAGAATCAAAAGAAAAGCTTCTAATAGTAAAAATAGTTCGTGGTAGAATCAAAATGTGCAAGAAAAGATAAATAATTAGTTTTGTTATAAAAATTTATTTAAATATAAAAGCTTAAAATTTTGAGAAAGATATAGAGAACATAGTGATTGTAAGAATGCAATATGTGATACAAATAATTTAGATTTTAATAATGAATATAATAAATTAGATATAAAAGATGGCAAAAGATGCATGCATAAGTTAGTCAAGCAAAGAGATAGAAGTAAACAATTTGCTTCAAGTGAAGCGCATTAAAGATGAAAATCAAAAGTGTTTTTTTTAGAAGAAGATATTCAACATAGGTGGATAATATGTTTCGATAAACTTTTCAAAGTATTTTTCTTAGAAGAGAATATTTATCATGCATCTTTTGTGATAGAAAAGTACCCCTCAAACTTAATGGAATAGTTTATAAGATTATGGTGAGACTTCTAATGCTTTTGGAGTAGCATGTTGGCTATTACAAGAAAAGCATAAAATTAAGCGTTGCAAAGATGAGGATGCTCGATGAATGGCTTTACACTAGAGATAGAATTTGAAATGAGTATTTACGTGAAAATATTGGAGTAGCTCCAATGGAAGATAAGATTAGAGAGAGTCACTTTAGATAGTTTGCTCAGATAAAATATTGATCTTCTGATGACCAGATTAGGAGAATAGATGTATTAGATCTGGCCTATATTAAGAAAAGTAAAGGTAGACCTAAAAAGATTTGGTTAGAAATTATTAATACAACAACAAAAACAACAACAAGCCTTTATCCCACTATGTGGGGTCGGCTACATGAATCATTTTTCTACATTGTGTCATGTTAGGAATCAAATTTTCATCTAAATCTAATAAAGAAATACCATTTCTAATGTTTTCCAACCAAGGCTTTTTAGGTCTACCTCTATCTTTCTTAACATAAATCAAATCTAATACATTTACTTTCCTAATCAGGTCTTCGGAAGGCCGCCATTAGAAAGTATTAATAATATTTTTTTATTAGATTTAAATGAAAATTTGACTCTTAATACGACATAATGAAGAAAAAGATTCACATAGCTGAACCCATGTAGTGGGATAAAGGCTTGTTGTTGTTGTTATTCATCTTATTGAAGTTAATCATTTATTATAAATGAAACATGAAATTAAGGGTTGGAGAGGTTGCAGCTTCGAAAAGTTGAAAATTTGGGGGTGGTGGACTAATTAGGGGCGGATTGTTGTGGGGGATGCCTAGGGGGCACGTGCCCGACCTCCGAAAATTGGAAACTCTCACTACTGGCTGCAGGTTCTTATTTTAGCAAGGGGAAGAAGAAAACATAAGTTTCTTTTTCGCTTGCGATTGCTCTGCACGCGCAATTTGCCATCCTTGCTCAACCGATGAGGCGACAACTCCTTGTGTGAGGATCTGTGAGGAAGTTCCGATGCCTCCTTTGTCGTTCATCTGCTCTGCTCAAGGCATCGAACCGATCCTGAAAGGTAATTTGTGCAGATTTGTTTTTCTTCCTTGAGGCGTGAGATATATGTTTCTGCTCTAAGTTTTTATTTTTTTTTTTGTCTAAATGATTCAATCCATTGCATTTTTTAATGGTGTGCGGTTATAAACTTACAATAATTCAATCCACTGCATTCTTGATCGATCCTGTGAGGTATCAATGCACTTGTGATGATATCATAGGTTTATGTATTATTTTGTCTTCCCCTTGCTGAAATAAGGACTACTTTTTTCACTTGGATCAACTGCTTTTGTGGCATTCGTTTACTGCTAAGGCAATTTATTGTTATCATCCTTTCACTTTACCTTCTAAACAAGTTATTTGGTAAGTTGAGGGGGATTTTTAAAAAAATAAATTAGGCCCCCTATATACGAAGTTTTTGGATCAAGCATATCACATAAACAAGATCAATTTGACTATAGGCTCAAATCAAAGTTAATTAGTTATGCATAAGATAGTGAATCAACATTATTTATGAGCTTAATCAAGCATATCACATACTTCTAGTATTCTGTTCTAAACCACCACTATCACACTAGTAGTTCACTTGCACTTTGCAAAATTAAAGAACTTCAGTTATAAGTACGGCGCTTTATCAACAACAACAAAATCAAGTATTTATCCCACTACGTGGGGTCTAAAATATAAATATGATGCTTCAACTTCACAATAAAATAGAGTTTAAAAAATGCACCAGTAAACCCAATCTTCTTCTTCCAGTCAACAGCGGCTTGGAGAAACTTTGCCTGTAGAGAAACACCATAAGATGTTTGTCAATAAACAAAAATCTGGCATTCATTCAAAATTTAGAAGTTTTGAAAATATAAATAGAAGTTACAACAATGGCCATATATCACAATATAGCCCTGAACTAAAAGATGAAGCTCATACCAGGTGATCAAGTTCTCTTTTCATATCAGTATTCAAGAGAGTTTGGTACCCTTCTCGACCGCCCCAGAAAACATAGTTTTCTCCTCCAAGATAATGGGTGACCTACAGAAAAAATGTGCGTTCAGCTGTATATGAATGCAAGGTAAAATATACATATTTGATTAACGAAAAGATCCACCTCCATAGCTTTCTTGACTTGAGCTGCAGCATAAGCATAAACTCCAACCTCAGAGCTGCAAAATTAAAGGAAATAGTTAAAAAATGTTCGTGCACAAGACATAAGATTGACCATATGAAAAATTAGGAGAAAGCCAGACCTAGTGGCAGCACCGTGCAAGTAACGAGGATGCATGAAAAGTTGGGCTGTGCCCCATAATGGCCTGATATTAGTGCCCTGCGGCATAACAAAGTCAGGCATTAAAAAAATGTTCAAGTTCTGAAATTAAAATGATAAGGGAAAATGCAATACCTCTTGAAGTTGCTTTGCAACAGCAATTACTTCATCTAAATTTTCATTAGTTTCCTAGTAAATAAAAAAAATGTATTGTTAAAAAATGCATATCTAAGATAGTAATCCTAATTAAACAAGAGCATGAACAAAGCAGATTAACAAGGTTTGATCAAGACTAGGTAGACTCAATAGAATAGAATAACCTTACATTTGTAGTTGCTACTAAGGCCCAAAAATGTTCAGCAACTTCATATCTAAAACCACTAACACAATTACTAAACCCAACAACTAACACTCTACTATTCTGTTTAAAATTGCGCAATTAGAGGCGCGCCTCTGCGCAATTCCTCCCAAAAGCGCCTTGAAACCTACGCAATTCCACCTCTGTAAGAGGCGTACGCCTCACTGGGACTGAGGCACGCCTCAGAGGCGCAATTGCTCAATTCCTAGTGAGGCGTACGTCTCAATGGTTTAGGGCCCACTCACTTAAATTGAATCTTTTTCTCTCCTTATACCCGAATGGCATCAGCAAACCCGAATTTTCCCCCTCCCGCATGCTCCGTTTCTCGAAACAGAGGTCCCGCACGCCGTCGGCTTCCTTCCCGCCGCTTCTCCCGCCGGCGCCGCCTCTCTCCGGCGAAGTTGAAACTTCCGGTTGCCCTCTAGGAGTACTCCACATTGGATTTTAGGTA
The DNA here is from genome assembly GCF_001605985.2 of Dendrobium catenatum. NCBI lineage: Eukaryota > Viridiplantae > Streptophyta > Magnoliopsida > Asparagales > Orchidaceae > Dendrobium > Dendrobium catenatum. The sequence goes on from NW_021320106.1 coordinate 679,294, forward strand.
TTTTTTTAAGTTTAGGGTTGGTTAGATGTAAAGAAAAGGTGAATACGTCATTGCGACGTGACCCTTCTTGGAAATATAGCGTGCAAGTTGATGTAGGAGGGGGCAAGAAAACGTATGTCTATTTAAAATGCAATTTTTGTGACAAAGTGGTGAAGGGAGGAGTAACCCGCATGAAGGAGCAGTTATCATGCTCTCACAAGAACGTAGCACCATGTGCAAAAGTGTCGGACAATGTGAAGGAGGAAATAAGTGCTTACATGAAGAAAACTACCACTACAAAACACTTACAACATGAGCAATTTGATGAAAGGGTCGGACATGGTGCTTATTTTGGGAGCGAGAGTAGAAAGGGCTCTTCCTCCACTATACATAATAGAGGTGCACGGGGTCCTATGGATCAATATATGACTAATCTAGGAGCGAATAGAGGAGAAGCAGAGATGATGCCTGCAGCTGGTACTCGAGATGAGCGGCGACAGGTTTGCATGGACATTTGGAGGTTTTTTTTTTTAGAATGCAATACCATTTAATGTTGCTACATCGCCTGCCTACTTCAGTATGTTGCGGTCTGTATGATTGTATGGAAGAGGGTTGAAAGCACCTTCCACAACTTCTTATATGCTATCGCAGTATATTTATATCAAGTGAGCAATTAACATGCTAATGATCTTTTCTCTTATTGAACAGGGAAGAGAAAAGTGAGTCATATTGAAGATGATGATGACATGGCATTCATAGATACAATTGGAGAAGAAGATTCACTTAAAGACCCATTTAGTGATGGGATATGATTGCATTTTATATGTTTTTTTGTACTTTGAGAGTTTTGTTGAACTAATATTTTGTGATTTTGTACTTTGAGACATGATTTTATTGCATGATTGCATCTACTTTCTTACTTTATTGCTATTATTTTCCTGATTTTATTGCTATTATTTTCTTGCTAAAACCCTTAATTTTTCATTTACGCAATTCTGCTTACGCCTCGCCTCACGGACAAAAACCCCCTCGAGGCTTAATTACGCAATTATAAACCTTGCTCTACTACAATGTCAACTAATCAGGACTAGCCCTATATTATTGTCATTGTCATGCCACTTGTATATCAACGTAAATTGCACAAACATTTTCTTCAAAGCTTTAGTACATATTATGAGGTTTCATTCTTTATAGAAACAAATTAAAAAATCATAATGAGAATTGTAAAAGGTACATACCGCAAGTGTTTTTCCATCAGGTGCAATGTCTCTGTCATGAAAACACCATCTTTCAACTCCTAACTTGTTAATGAACTCGAAGTTTGCTTTCACTATAAAGACATAAAAGAGATGAGTTCTAGTATTTCAACAAAAGTAAAAGATAAGTTTGTTTCCCTTACTTCTTCTTTTGGCCATTGCTACTGAATTTGTGCCATCTTCCCATGGCCATGTTTTTGTCGGAGAACCAAAAGGATCAGCTCCAGTTCCACGGAATGTATGCCAGAAAGCAACGCTAAATCTCAGCCAATCCTGAAGTAATCAAAAGGCCATAGTAGCAAACATTAAAATAAGATAAATAATACCAATAGACTCTAGCCATATTGGCGGTTTCAAATAAACCAACCTTCATTTTCTTTCCAAGAATCTCCTCATCAGCATTATACCACTTATATGAAAGTGGGTTCTTGCTATTAGGACCCTGAAAAAAAATTTAGAATGAAAAGGTTAGAGCATGCTCTTTACATGATTTACTTCAGAGAAGAAAAAAAAAAAAGCTAAACAAATAGAAGGAATCATCTTAACAAAGAAAGCAGTTCCATGTAGAGACAAAACCAAACAAGGAAGAAATCATCCAAAAAAAAGAGTAATTTCATTACAAAACTAAAAATCAATATATGGTTCGAATAAGATAATTACCTCATATTTGATTTTGGAAATTCCAGGAAAGAACTCCCCTTCCCATCCATCTGAAGAATCATCACCGCACTTGGCATTGATATCAGCTGGGCATGTCTGTGACAAAGCAATCTGTAATCATGAAATTCGAAACAATTCATGACAAAAAGTAAATCTCATTAATCCTTAAGAAGAGAACCACAAATGCAAACAAAATGGAACATCAAGATAGCTTACAACAGTCAATATGACCAAGTTCAAGCTCAATAGCACTGGAAGGAACCCCCTAAGCTTCATTTCTTTGATCATGCAAGCCCTGAAATCATACATGTTAGAACAATAATGAAAATTTTGAACTTTAATCAGAAGGGCTGTTTGGTAGTCGGCTTTATGCAGTATTTACTGTAAATAATGCCAAACTATCGAAAAAGCCAAAATAAATCCTACATATTTCTAAATTCCATTTACCTCTGTTTTGGTCCAAATCCTGAATTTACTAAGTTTGGTGAATTGAAGAAGTTGGCAGCAAGTAAGATTTAGGGGCTGTTTGGTATGCGGATTTAGGCCGGATTCGGGCGAAATCCAGCCAAACGGCCTAAAATGCAAATCCAAATCTCACGGTAAATGGAATCCGCAGTTGACAGAAAAAGACCACCTTTTGCGGTAAATCCCGGTTTTCGCAAATCCACCGATTTGGCGGATTTAACTACTTATTTGCGCGAGAGGAAGTCCGAATGTTAAATCTTTTAATTGCCTTAAATCCTGACTTGTATACCCAAATGGTCACACAAGATTAAACTGGATTTATCATGAATGTTACCAAACAATTTTTAGGATTTAACCCCCAAGATTTCGTAAATCCGGATTTGGAGGATTTACAAAATACTACTTAAATGAAATCCTAGATTCTACCAAACAGATGCAGGATTTAGGTCGGATTTGAAGTTGATTTGAGCTAAGTCCAGCCAAACGGCCAAAAACGCAAAACCAAATCTCACGGTAAATCAAAGCCGCGGTTGACGGAAAATTTCCTCTTTTCGTAGTAAATCCCGGATTTACGAAATCCTTTGGTTCGGCGGATTTACGGGATTTGTCCGAAGAAGCGCGCGAAAGGGAGAAAGTTACCTTCACAGCAAGCGAGCTCCGTTGTTGCTTCCGATCAAAAAAAAATGTCGTAACTTCCGCTCCAACAGGAAGGGAACGTCGTCGAAGTAGCAAAGTCGACAGCGACCAAGAAGAACTCGTGCAAAACTCTACACCCATGCGAAGGAACGAAGCCAAACGAGGAAAGGTAAACCTGGACTCCTCTAAGTTATTGTTGGATAATTTAATTAATATAATGATCTTTTTGACCTCCTTCTTCGTTCGCGACTTCCTCACTTCTATTTTTCGCTGAGGGTTTCGGGTAGGAGCGGAAGGGACAGAGACGAGTGTTTCCTCACACCTACTTCACATAAATAAGAGCGGAAATCAACTTGCTACTTCGCTTTTTTTTTTCTGTAAACAAAACAAATGATGGAAGTATTGCTGATCATGAATCATCAACAAAATGATGAGGTTTTCAAAAATGCATCGAAAACCCAAAGCATTTTTTTAAATCAGACAAGTTTAAAGATTCTACGAAAAAAAATCACTGATCAAAAGAGGCACAAATTAGAATCCAAACGAGAAGAACGCTCTTCAAAAAAAAAAAAACTTTGCTAGCTAAACAAATATAATCAAACTTTTTCAAAATAAACAGAAAGAAAATCTAATAAAGAAGTGAATCTTTTTACCAAATGAAGAGATATAAGCAGCAAAAGAAAGCGACAAAGAGAGAGGGACGATGAACTGACTGCTCCAGCGGCGTTTCTTCTCTATAAAAACTCCGAGACTTTCCCAACTGTCGATTGATCCCACACCTTCCTCTTCGTCGTTATCTTGTTTCTTCCATTAAACTATTTATCACACCAAAAGATCTTCGTGTTTAGGACGGCAGTCCCAAAATACTCTTTTGAGCTATTTATTGCATTGTCTTTTTCTGGCCTGTTGTGGTACACTGTAAAAATTGGATTAGATCAATCTTTTCAGCGGATCAAATTGTGGATATGCTTAGGTAGTTCTGGTTTTTAGACCGTTGCAACATCCATATTTATCTTTTAAGGTCAAATTTCAAAATAATTTGGAACTATTTATGTGCGATCATATTGCTTCAATTTAATTTTTTTTATTATAAAAAATTGATTCAAAATGATAACTTTAAGGCTAAATTGAGATCAATTTTGTAAAATCTAGAAACTAAAATGAAACCGATTTTATATCACAATTATGATTTGAAGAATTATATTTGATAAATTTTGTATAATCGAGAGATTAAATCAAGGCAAAGTGATACTTTGAAATTAAACTGGCCATGCATGAATAATCTAGGACTATTTTGAGATTTTTATGTTTATCTGAATGTAAATTTATGCTTTTGTTTTTGAAAAAATATATATGATATTTAAATGATAAAATATAATAAAATAAATTTTAAATATTTCAAAATTTATTTTTAGATTAATTATATAAATAATATTTAGAAATGCACTAATTTTAATATAAATTGAAGAATTTTAAGAAAAATCTTAATGCGCTTTATTCTAATATATATTGTTGCGTCCTGGAGTATTCGCGGCGGTAGAGAAAATATATAGTTTAACGTCTTAGCATTGTACGAAGATCCAGCACACAATCAGATAAATGAGAGAATATAGCGTTCATAAGAGACACCGTAGTTTTTACGTGGAAACCCCTGAAAAAGGGGGAAAACCACGGGGACTGGCCCAGTTTGAATGAATTCACTAGTATTTGCAGTCGATTACAAATGAGGCCCTTCCTTGGGAGAAGGCCTTGGCTTGATGGTACAAATGTACATCATATAGAGCGCATTACATAGTGAGAGTTACAATAATATACATGTTTGTTTGGTTGGAAAGGCCATAGTTGGCACAATACGAGGGTCCGAAAGACCGTAGTTGGTAGGAGATTGGGGTCAGGAAGACCATTATATGGCAATGTAGGTCGGAAGGACAGTAGTAGACGACAGAGGACGTGAGGACCGTAGTCGACAGAAGATCGGGGTCTAAAAGACCGTTGTCTGGTGATGGAGGTCGGAAGGATCGTAGTCGGCAGGAGATAGGAGTCTGGAAGACCGTAGTTGGCAGGAGACCTGGGTCTGAAAGAGCGTAGTTGACAGGAGACCGGGGTCTGAAAGATCATTGTCTGGTGATGAAGGTCGGAAGGGCCATAGTAGGCGACGAAGATCTGAAGGACCACAGTTGGCAGGAGACTGGGGTCTGAAAGATCTTTGTCTGTTGATAGAGGTTGCAGTGTTTTGGAAGAACTCTAGGAATCGAGTGGTGGCCTGGTGGATCTCAAGGCCTAAAGTAACGGTCCGGCGGAAGTCCGGGCCTCATATGATATTCTGGTGGAGCACATGGCCTCAAGCGGGTGTTCGACAAAACTTCGAGCCTCAAGCGGTGGTCTGACAGAAGTCGGAACTCAAGTGGTGTCCTGGTGGAGCACAAGGCCTCAAGTGACGGCTTGGCGGAAGTCTGAGCCTTAAGTGGTGTTTCGGTGGAGCAACGATATCAGACGGTGGTTCGACGGAGGTGAGAGCCTCAAGTGGTGGTCTGGTGGAGCAACGGCGTTAGGCAGTGGTCCGGTGGAGGTGAGGGCCTCAAGTGGTAAAGCAACGGCGTCAGGCGGTGGCCCGGCGGAGGTGAGGGCCTCAAGTGGTGGTACGGCGAAGTCCGGGCCTCAGGTGGTGGTCCAGCAAAGGTGAGGGCCTTAAGTGGTGGTCTGGCGGAGCAACGACGTTAGGAGGTGGTCCGGCGGAGGTGAGGGTATCAAGTGGTGGTCCGACGAAGGTGAGAGCCTCAAGTGGTGGTTCGGCAGAGGTGAGGGCCTCAATTGGTGGTCCGACAGAAGTCCGGCGGTGGTGGTCGAGGAAGCAAGGGAGCAAGAGCGATCTTCGATCTCTCTCTTGTTTCCTTAGGCTTAGGGGGGTCCTCTCTCAAGAGGAGAGGGAGATCTATTTATAGATTTATGGAGTTGCATGGCACGTAAATATGTGAGATATCAAGGGTAAATGGGGAGTGGTCGGATGAACGGCCGATGTTGAATCCCTTGATCATGCACCGTTCTTTAGACATTTGAAGACCTTAATGATGTTGGAATTCAGTGATCTTGGGCTCGTTGGATTCGTCTCGTCGATCCACTCGATTCAAGTATAAGCTTGTTATGTTTGGAAACCGTTTGGTAATCCAAATTGTGGTTTGAACCTTTCAACAGTGCTTCGGGTCCTTGATTTAGACCCATTTGGGCTTGGATTGGGTCGAATTTGGTGTCGTTGGGTTCGTATTTCCGAGACGCTCAGTTCGACTGTAAGTTTGCTGAAATCGGAGTTGAGATGCTCCTGATTTTAATTTCGAAAGTTTCCAACATGATTTTGCTTTGAGATTCGTGCCCGATCAAGATAATTTTTGGATGATGTATCATATATATTTTTATTTTTTAACATTCATTTTTTCAGATATTAACTATAATTCTATTAATTTATTTATTTACTTTTTCTCATTTGAATAAAATATTTTTATAATTAAATCTAATAAGGAATTATCAGATCAGGTTATTTATTGGCACCTCTATTATAAACTCGGCCAATTAAATTTTTAAATTCATAAAACTGACATTTTATCGCATCAACCACTTTCCCATCACAGCCATCCATTTTTTGTGCCTATTTAATTTCTTTGGGGTGTTCTTTAATTTTGTTTTTATATACGTATTTTAATTAGTTGCATAACTACGAACTTGGCTTATATTTAATTAGATTAACATAAAATACAAAATATTTTAGTTTTTTATTTTTTTCATCCTATTAATTTTTTATAATTTATATAATATTTTAGTTGTATATGAAGAACGACTTACAAATAAGTTAGAATTTAGCGTCCCTATCATCAGAGCCGGACATAACCACTACAATAAAAATGACCGTTTTTTTTGGCAGACTTTTCCGTTTAAAATGTATCATTTTCTATTAGAAGGGTTCATTTCGGACAAAAATTTTTTCTGGTTAAATAGAAAAATATTTACCAGCAAAAAATTTCTGACGAATTTTTGACAGAAGATTGAACCTTAAAAATTAAACAGATGAACAAAATTCGATCAAAATATTCTGGATTGGCGAAATTTATGACAGATACTAAAAAAACTCATAACATTCTATTTGCATGGAAACCAATTGGAATTCACGGTTGATCATTCCAACACATTATACAAACTAATATAATTCAAAACTAATATTCTAAGCTAACAATGAAAAAAAACATCCATTAAAGAAAATTTTACTAATAAACATTAGATTGTAAAATTCTCTAAATTTCTTTGTCAAATTCAAGATTAAGTTCATCACATATTACAATACATGCAGTGCACCTAATTGTCTTCAATCTCTTCACTCTCCTCAGACTGAGGCTCCTAAATTCTTTCGATGTTGTTTCCTAGATGGCCTAAGCTTTGCCTACATCTCATATTGTTGTGTTAGTATATCTGCTTATACTAATCGCATATGTTCACTAATTAGGATTCTTCTATTTAGGGGTGTCAATTCGGGTCAGCGGGTCGGATTCGGGTCGAACCCGGAACTGACCAGGGACTGTTCGGGTCAACCCGAACCCGACCCGTTTTTAAAAACGGGTCAGGTCAACCCGACCAGACACGAATGATCCGAAGTTGACCTAAAATTTCTAATTTTCGGGTCAAAATCGGGTCAATATTCGATTTTCGGGTCAAAATCGGATAAAAAACGGGTCAATCTCGGGTTTGCTGGGTCAACCCGAGCCCGACCCGATTTTTAAAACGGGTTGATTTGTTAAACCCGAACCCGACCCGTTTTGGGTTCGGGTTGATCCGAACCCGGATTTTTTCGAGTCGGGTTCGGGTCGTGTTTCGGGTCGTGTCAAAAATTGACATCCCTACTTCTATTGCAATTAATGAAATTGCTATTAAGTATTAAAATAAGATAATTATAAGCAATGATATAATTCATCAATAGCCCTAATCTATCGGGTTCACTAATTTCAACCAAAAATTAGATCAAAAATTTTGACGAAAATATTTTGCCTAAAATTCTATGGATATGTGGTGAATATTATGTAGTGAACAAAAGATTACTTCAGGCTGGAATTTTTATATGTAACATCTAAACTATAGTATTTACTTACTTAACGCTTGGGTGTTTCAACCACGTTAATATATATATGAAAAAACATATCCATTTTAGAAAAAAATAATATTACTAATATTTTTTACATGATTTAAATATTTTAATGTTATATAATTAACTATTATGATTTAGATGTCAGATATAATGTTGTGGTATATATATCAATCCCCATTTTGTAAATGCTATTTATAAAAAAGGAAATACTTACAAATCTTATTTTAAAATTTATAATATGTGTACGAATTTTCTTAGAGAATATATGAGCTAAACTATTCTATAATTGATATGTATAGAAATGATAGAACCTATTGATGTCTTTATTTTATTACTGATCATTGATCACGAGATATAAAATTATATATATTATTATTCATCTAAATTTGATCTCGAGGCAAGACATTACTGATGACCAATTTCTTAAAGTGAGTAAAATTAAAACCAACACAATTTTATGTCCGAATATTAATAGATGCATGTTGGAGCGCAACCATTCATGATCTAACTATCTTCATAATGCAAACCTTGGGCTTAAAGCTCATAATGAGGGGTTTTTAATAACCCAAGCTAGAGATGATAAAATATTCAGAAGTTGGTGCACACTTTCATAATCCTTTAATTTTCAAGCAAGTGCTCTAATCCAAAGTTATCATGAATAATGTTTGACTTAAGAGATCAAAGCTAATAATAAAATTAGAGACATAGCCATTTGTTTGTGCCAATAATGCCACGGAGAATACAAGAATCATTGTATGCAAGTGACCAATCTCTTACAGCGAGAAAAATATAACAAACACACTTATGCTTGAGTGCCAATCTGCTTAAAACAATCAATCAACATGTTTTGATTTCTCACCTAACTCAAGAAATTATAAAAAAGAATCTAAGCACCCCTCTGAAGTATTTCAACATCAATACAGAGAATGTATATGAGAAATCACTATCATATTTGAAGTTATAGTGCTCAAGAGATTAAACTTAAGATAATATTTTTAGATCAATTGATGATAACTATAAATGAGTATCTAAACTACGAGCAAAGATTTATTAATGAACTAATGTTTCACCTTGGCTCTTTCAAGAGGTTAAATATTATCTTCAAGATTTCCTTCAATAATTTCATTTTCATATGTAAATACAGTGTCAAAAGGCTATATATATATAACCCTTAAAATTTTGCCTTATCCAAATCCCATTTGATTTTCCGCATTCTTCTTCGCGGCCATGGCGTGTGCATCCGTAGCTCTCTCCTGCTACATTCTCAGTGCTGGCAGCAGCCATAAGTCCAGAAAAAGTAGAAAATTTTATCGCGAAAAACCTAAACCCTCTGATTCTCTTCACTTTCCTCCGGCCATTCATTCCGCCGGCGGGGAGGCTACTTCTTACACCCGGCTTCCCTTAAAGGACGACTTCCAACTCGATCTTTCTTCGGGTCTCTCTACTCCATTTTATGACGTCATCAAGCTCCGCGAAGCGGCAGTCCTGGCCGTGGATTCTCGGTCGAAAAAGCCTTCTAAACCCACAGGTTTTTTGGAAGAGATCGGTGAAGGATACGACGTAGAAGAAGAGTTTCTTGGATTTGACTCGGATGATGATGATGAGGTCATCTTTGGAATTGAGTCGGACGACGTTGGCGTGGAAGGGCTCGATGAGGACGAGGAGTTGAAGGAGGATGATGTCAAGGAGAAAGGTGTGCCTGCGGTTATGCGCTGCTTCGATCGAGCAAAGATTTACGTGAAGGCTGGGGATGGAGGTAACGGAGTCGTGGCGTTCCGGAGAGAGAAATATGTGCCCTATGGCGGCCCTTCTGGCGGGGACGGTGGTAAAGGAGGCGATGTTTATGTGGAGGTTGATGGGTCGATGAATTCCCTTCTTCCTTTTAGGAAAAATGTCCACTTTAGGGCTGGGAGAGGCGGGCATGGCCTGGGGAAGAAGCAGGCAGGGGGGAAGGGAGAGGATGTAGTGGTGAAGGTGGCTCCAGGGACTGTCATCAGGGAATCGGGGAAGGGACCAGCGGAAGGGGTGTTGTTACTGGAGCTGTTGAATCCTGGACAAAGAGCATTGCTTTTGCCCGGTGGAAGGGGCGGGAGGGGTAATGCTTCATTCAAGACAGGGACAAGGAAGGCCCCAAAGATTGCAGAGAACGGGGAAGCTGGCGCTGAAATGTAAGTTCATTTTTTTTTCCTTCCAGCATTTTGAATTTGTTGCCTTCGTTTCCTTTTTTTTGGATTTCTGTTTGGTTCTCATCCTATTTTTCCTCATTGATTCTTGATCCGATAATGATGAGTGTTTCGTGGTAAGAGTCCTAGAGAGAGTTTTCCTAGATTGCTTTAGCTTACTTTGATAGTACACACAATCGGTCAAGTAAAAAAGAGAGCGGCACAGAAGATTTTTCTTGAGTGAAAAAATCAGTAGCTCAATTGATAAGTTTTGCAACATCCACTATTTGCAGAAAATTGGTATAATAATGGTCTGTTCGATTGACTTTAGTGCAAGATGCCCTGGCAATTAAAAATTAGAAAGCAGGGGTTATGAAGGTAGGTCTTCATTTTGATCGGTTGTGAGCATTATAGGTTATAGATGTAATGAAGATAGGGGTATGGTGTGATTGGTGGTCATCATAATGCAATTTTGGCGAAAGATGACTATTTTTTAAACGTGTTTGAGAATGGCAATGATGCACATCTGCTATGATGTAGACCTTGCAGTAAGAATATTATTTGAATCTCTTGAGGCGATGACTGCGACAAGTGTAAGATTGTGCAAAACCTACTGCGGTTAGTCATGAGATTGCGGTGCAGGTCTTAAAGGAGATGGCTACAACACAAGTGAATTTGTGGCATAGGTTTGAAGGCAGTGACAATAGTGCAAATGAGGTTGTAATGTAGATAGATCTTGTGGCAGTGATCGTTATGGTGCAAGTAAGATTGTGATGTAGGTCTTAAAGGATTTTGTGACCTAAGTGAGATTGTGGTATGGCTTTTGAGGAGATGGTTGTTGAGCAAGCAAGATTGTGGTGGAGATTCGGAGGAGATGGTTGTATTACAAGTGAAATTATAGTGCAAGTCTTTAAAATGATGATTGAGGTGCAAGCGAGGTGATGCAGCATCAATAGCAATGTAACAGTAGACCTATCATAAGAGCTATGATAAGATAGAAATAATATATAGGGTATGTTTGGGACAATTTTTTCGTTACTTTGCTATTTAGACAACAGTTACAATTTAGTTTGACTACTACTTTCTTGTAATTTTCCCCACAGTAACTTTACTACTAACTATATAAAATGTTGCAACCATCCCAAACAGATCCATTGACCTGCATAATTTAAATAAAGAAATTTATTGTTATGATATAAGCTTATTATCATAGTATTAAACTTTCTTTTTTTATTGAAAAATAAGTGTGGAAAAAGAGAGAATAAAGGAAATTTAGCCACCTTGCATGGGCATCATGCACTCTTGCTTTGGTTGGCCTCACCATGGACAAAATGGGCATTTGGAGCATGCTAGGGCAAGTCACTGTGGTGGGAATATAATGTGGAAGCTTCTTTTTGGATTTGTCTTGAGGTAGCTTCTCCTTGAAGATTTAGATTAGTCTTGATGTAACTTCTACGTGAAGATTTGGAGTGGGTATGAAATAACTTCTTCGTGAAGACTTTTAATATGGGGGGATGAGAGATAAAGATGCAAAATATTGAAATTTATCCAATTAAATGTATTTTTTAAAAAAAATTGTAACTCTTTGTGTAATTTAATATTTTTTTATTATTCTTACAACTCCTAGAAATTTTCATGGAGCAAATCATATAAATAACCATACAAATCTATGTTCTAAGGTACTACATTTTTTAAATTCAATTGAGATTCTTTTTTCTTCAAATTTAATTTGGCAGTAAATTTGTTATCTTTTTCTTTGTTTGGTGAGATTGAGAGTGATACACATCCTTTGGTGAGGTTGAGGTGGTTATCGATTACTTCTTAACTAGTACTCATGTAACTTTTGTTTTTCTTCCACAAATCCACATAGCAGTAGCAGTACTTCATTTGTAGGTGCAGCACAACTGTGGAGGCATCAAGGGATGTTGGACAAATAAGTTTGCGAGGTGTTTTGAAGAGATAGTCAGTACACAAGTGAGGGTGCAATGGAGGTCTTGAGACAATGATGGTATAGGCCTTAAAAGAGATAACTATGAAGCAAGTGAGGTTATGGTACAAGTCTGTGATGCGGCGATGGCTACAACATAAGTGAGGTTGCTGCATAGGTCTTGAAGGAGATGTCTACGATATAAATGAGGTTGTAGCATCGACTTTGGAGGTTGTGACGACTATGATGGAAGTGAGGTTGTGGCTTAGGGTTTGATGAAAATGACTATGGCACAAGAGAGATTGTAGCACAAGTTTAGAGGCAATGCAAATGAGATTGTGGTGTAGATATTGTAGGATACAACTACCGCATAAGTGAGGTTGTAGTATAGATCTTGAAGGAGATGGTTACGACGCAAGCGAAATTGTGATGTAAGTCTAGACAAAAAAAAAAAAAAAAAAACAATCGCATGTGAGATTAAAGTGCAAGACTTGAGACAACTAAGTTGCAAGCAAGGTGCGATGTTGTATTTACAACAAAACTTGGGAAATGAATGCATTATCTACCATTCAATGGTACGGTGAATGGTGTTTTTGAAAGTCCATTTTTGCATAAATGAAAGATGTGGATCAATAATACAAATTTGATATATCATCACAAGAAGAGATGACATTTGTGTAAAAAAGTGGATTTCTAGCAAATATAATGATGCTATGGAATCAACACTTGAAGGTAGCTAATCTCCTTGAATTTGCCTCCTTTGTATTTAATTTATTGCATACAAGTAAAAATCATTATTCTTCTAATCATTGTATACATGAACTCTCTTATTTTTTTCATTTGAATTTTTCGAATTTCATGTAGCAAATCCAATCTTTGTTTTATGTCTGGTCCAATCTTGCTTAATTGTCACCATAACAGGTTAGTTGTGGTGCATTATCTAGGGTTGATATCTCAGCCACCCTTTGTCTAGTTTTCACAACATAATGTTAAGTTTTGGGACATCACTTAGGCATGATATTCTTGAAAACCTTTATATAGTTCTCATCACATAGTTAACTTACGACACTATGGTTTTGAATGACACCCTAGCATTAGAAAAGTCAAAATTTGGATTCTTTTTGTTAGTTTTGACGTAAGTTTTATAATTTATTTTTGACATAATATCAACTCACAATCTTTCTCATCAAAGCTTGGACGGATAATAGAAATTTTTTGTGAAGTATATAAATGCTTGGGTTCAATTGGAAAACCCGTTGTTATGCGATTAATGAAATGGCTTAGGCATTCATTGTTAGGACTGTATCAATACATGCATGTTTAGGCAGCTAAGAGTTAAAGATAGGGTGATTGCTGTGCATGTAATGAATTAGCAATGATCCAACTTTGCTTGACAAAACCACTATTGATAGTTAAGTAGAGTGCGAAAGAATTAAGAATGTTAAGATGAACTTATGTGCATATATAATAGAGTACATCGACACACCGGTAAGGTTATGAAAAAGAATAGACGATAATTAATATGATTTATAATGGTGCTAAAGGACCTGCACAAAATAAAGTCATACTTATGTGACACTTAATATATAAGGCGAAGGCTGCATAAAGCCAAATTCAAATAACAGGGATGAGACTAATGTTGCGGATGACAATTCATTTTCATGATTGTTGTGCTACCATATTTACCTTTAGACTCAAATGTGGAGCTAACGGCTTTAATGGATTAAATATATGCTGAGGTTTAGTGGATATACATTTGTCCTTAAAGGAGTTCCAATTTATGCTTCTCTTCTTATTTCTTTTGCATCTCTTACTGCAAAAGCATTTCCATGCATCATTCCATCTTAATTTTCTTGCTTAAACATTCTTGAAAACCTATGTCATGTATGTTCAGTTATTCATTGTATTACCTTATCGAATTCCCCTTCTGATGAATTGGAAGTGTTTAAGGAGATGGAGCGTCAAGTTTAGTTGTCTTAATACATGGTAGGGCAATGCAACTTAATCGAAACCTCTCTCTTGACAAGGATACCATTTATTTAACTTAAATGCTAATCCTCTACACTTGTGTACTTATTGAATTAGTTAATTACTTTTTCATATCTTCTCTTAGACAGGTGGTTGGACCTGGAGTTAAAGTTGGTTGCTGATGTTGGTATAGTAGGTGCTCCAAATGCTGGGAAAAGCACACTTTTGAGTGCTATAACTGCTGCTCAGCCATCAATAGCTGATTATCCCTTCACCACACTACTTCCAAATTTAGGTGTGGTGTCAATGGATTATGATGAAACCATGGTTGTTGCAGATTTGCCAGGTTTGCTTGAAGGTGCACATAAAGGTTTTGGTTTAGGGCATGAATTTCTACGGCATACTGAAAGATGTGCTGTGCTGGTATGCTATATTTCTTGCAAGTATCTTCCCTGTGTTGCACTGGAACTCAATCATTTCTAGAGGTTCTCAACTTTATATATAATGCAGAAAGAATCTAATTTAGCTACTATGTTCATCAATTATGATGGAAACTTATTTATCCTGGATTGTGTTAGATTGGACCGGTATAGCTGGTCCGACTGGACCGGCCTACGCAAACAAAGGCGGATTTCTCCGCCTCCTGTACTCTCCGCATGGCGTGCATGAGCCATTTTAGGAAGGATTTTTGAGGAAGTTTAGGAGGGAAATTGAATGTAGGGACTGTTTAGAAATTTCATTTTGAATTGTATGCCTTCAATAGTTTGTTTTCCTAGGGTTAGGTTATCTTGAATTTGGATGATATTTGAGATATCTTAGATTTAGGTTTTCCTTTGGGCTCTAGCGGCATCTAGAGATTTGGGAGAGATCGATCCTCCTCTCGAATTGAGGATCAACTGTTTCTTGCTATTTTCCGTTTCTATTTATCAAATAATACAAAGTATCTACTGTTTTCCTGTTTTTGTGTGGATTTTGGTGGAGAATTCTCGTTGTTTTCCAAAGATTGATAGGAAATACTTGAGATCTACAAGTGTTTCCTCTCAGATTGATGCATAAATTTGAACAACTTTCTTTGGCAACCTTATTTTAATGATAGCTGTATGCATCAAAGGGACCAACATGATGGGGATCATCTCGTTAACAGTTTGGCATATGATTAAGTTTTTTTTATTATTTTTTTAAGCAAGCTTCATTTTCTTCATAGGTGCATGTTGTTGATGGTTCCAGTCAACGGCCAGATTATGAGTTTGATGCAGTTCGTTTGGAACTGGAACTATTTAGCCCGGGGTTGTCAGAAAAGCCATACATTGTTGCATTTAATAAAATGGATCTTCCAGAAGCATATGAAAAATGGCATTCATTTAAAGAATATCTTAAAAACCGTGGAATTGAGCCTTTATGCATGAGTGCAATGTACGGTCAGGGAACGAGTGATGTTATTGCTGCAGCATATTCACTTCTACAGAAGGAAATGGCTAAGAGGGCTGTGGAAGGTCTTTTACCTCTTCTTTTTTCATTTTGATGTTCAGTAGGAAAAGAAAACATTATGGATTGCTTTTTATTTAACTTCTAACCTTAGAAAGATCTACCCACACAGCTGTGGTAGTGAATTTTATTTGATAACGTGAATTGTGAAGCAGAATCTCATAAAACAGACATACTGGGTTATGGAAGTGGAAATTATTTTTCAAATCCCTACGAATAATAAGTGGTGTTTCTATATGTTTTATTTCATTTTTCCCAGAATTATAAATAATAATTAACTAAATGAAGAGAAGACAATCTTAGCAGTTAGGGAAGAATAAAGCAAATTTTAGTTTTCCCAACAGTGTTTTGGAGGAGTTAATTTAAAATTTTGATAATATCATTACTTAATTAATCACTTATACTAATTTCTCAACCAATGGCGTAATAGCGTTATTTGTCTCTCGGCTGGTGGAATTTTCCATCTAAGATATATAATTTCTCTTTCATTATGAGTTTACCTGCCATTAATTAAGGTACAATGATCAGCACTTAACAATTTGTGAGAATATTCTCATATTGTTGCTTTATTAATTTAGTTTCCATCTTTTATCTTTAATCTGTCAATTCATTCTCCAAAATAAAATTTCTTTTAAGGTTATGATGTTTAATTTGTTGGATTTCTGAGATCATACTTTATTTGTATCTATTATATATGTGTTATATAGGTGCATCAGCCATGTTTAGACTGTATGCAGAAAATTATGAAGTTAGTTGGTGATACTTGATCCATTTTTTCTTAAAGCATTTTTTCATGCACTCGGTGATTATGTTTCTTGTTCTTGTGTGCAGAAGAATGGGCGCAGTCAGAAAATCTAAATCATGTTGCTGATTCCATAGAAAAGCAAAGAAGTGCCTCTATGAATGATTTTGAAATATTTCATGAAAGTAGTTCAAACACATGGCGTGTAGTTGGAGCTGGAATTGAACGATTTGTTCAGATGACAAATTGGCGGTATGCTTTTAGTTTTCTTTTTGCCCATAACTTAATCAGCCCTAACTTGGTTGATGCTCAGTTTTATTTTTTTTAATAATCCTTGTGCTTTCATTGAGAATCTCATAATCTGATTATTTTCATATGTTAGTTGTTGTTTAATGGATAAAAGATGCTTCATTGCCTTTCATGTGATACTTGTTGCCTAGTAAAGGAAAAGGAAAATAAATTTTGGCTTAAAAATTATTCTGATATGTCACGATCCAGCCTAGAGTCTCAAATTAACGAGGTAGGTACAGATGGTCAAACGGATTTTATAATTCTTTCAATAACATTAAACACTTAATAAAATAAAAATCTAACTTTAACTGAAGAGTCACTAAAAAAATTTTCAATCTAAACATACGGTAAAATTGTTCTTACCTATTTTTAGTTGACTATTATGTCTATACACGAAATCTTTTCGGTTAGTCATTTAATCAACAGGAGATTTGCTTGAAATTTTAATTTAATAATTTGAGTTTTCAATAACAAACTCAACAGTCAATTATAATTTTTAGTAGAGCAGTAATACATGCATATAAGTAATTATACTAAGTTATTAAATTTTAATTTAATATACATTTAAATATTATTTAATATAAATGTGAGTACTTTAAATTCTTGATTGATAAAACATATATATATATATATATATATATTGTAACTTTGATTGTTTAGTTTTCCTTAATTTAATGTATAATAGTTCTTTTGAAATTCAACAAGTCTACATATTTGATACAATATTAGATAATTGCATTGCGACAATAATAAAAATATATATGCTATAAAATAAATGTAATCACCTACCTCTTTTCCTCTTTGAATATTGCAATTTTTTTTCAGATTTGCTTAAACTTTTAGTTTGCTTTCCTTAGGGCATAATCTAGCTTACAAGGATGTAATTATGTCAGTCTCTACTGATAACATCAAATTTAAATTAAAATTTTATTAACAATTTAACCTTGCATAATTTTTTCCCGAGTACACCTGCTTAGAAATCAAATGTTATCAAGGGCAATGTTGGATGATTTCATTCATTAAGTCATATGCTAATTATGTTGCATATCATATGATCAAAATAATATATACTTAAATTATATTAATTTATCTTTTCTTCCTGATGAATCGAGATCACATAGACTGTAATATATTCTTCTTCTTTCTACTCTCTTAGACAATATATTTTCTTCTTCTTCTTCTCTTAGAGCATCAACCCTTCTCCATACATCAACAACATGAAATTTTCCTCCTCCAACCTTCTCCTTCACCAAGAATTGAAAAAAAAAAAACAGTGATCTTCTTATCTATTTCCGACAAAAGAAAATACGAACTCCTCATTCGTACTCGTACAATATTCTTTTTTCCACGCCCAAACTCTTCTTTTTCTCTGCTTTGGCTTCGCTGGATGGAGTGAATTTGATTTATCCCTTGCGAGGAGTCATGTACGTCTGCTTGTGATTGCCTCCGACCCCTCACGCACCCATGTTAGATCGCGCTCGAATTGCTTGCTCGCTTACACTCTGCTTTGCTCGCTTGCTGTTTATGCCTAAAAAAGGGACTGGTTTGATTAAACTGGTCCAAAACAGCCGGCTATTACATGATAAGTTCTTGTTTATGTTACTCAACTAAGCTACCCTTTTTATGGAAACATTAATTCACATGTAATACCAACTTCCAACCAAGCTCGTTGACTCAAGGCAATCCCTGGATACACATTAAGGGCTGTTTGGTTGGCTAAAGTGCTAGTGTGATCTGAAGAGGGTGATTGAAAATTAATCTTTCTGAGTTAGCTAATACTAAAAACATTGGTTGCATTTATTTTGTTCTGGAACCATCTAAAACAGCACTTTGTCTCAGTTTTCGGTGTACTCCGCAGCCAAATTATTTCTCCATTTCATTCTACATTCTATCCCAGTGTTTGGTTTGGTGTAAATAAACTGCCACAACCCAATGAATATGTTCAATAATGATGCTTTTTTTCTTTAGAAAAATAAGGATTTAGCTAAAACTATTTAGAAAGTCTATATTTGTTGCAAATAAGTTGATATCAAAAATTAAATCTGATAATTTTGTTCCCTTTTACTTTATATTTTATGCTGTGTGCTGGAAGATGGTATAGCTTTCAATATGGTGTGGTTGCATGCATGCAGTCAGTGTATCGACCACTCTGCCAGTTTCTGAAACAATCTTCTTTCCGAATTACTTCAACTTTTCTGGCGTTAGGATTACTTGAATTTACATGAAATTCACATTTCATGTAAAAATTTGTTTAATGCTTGAATAGTTGCTGGTTTTGGAATCCTCGTTCTCTTCTTCAAATCAGTATTGATGTACGCATTTATGGCGTAGGTATAATGAATCTCTTAGAAGGTTCCAACATGCTTTGGAGGCATGTGGTGTGAACAAAGCTTTGCGTAAAGGGGGTGTAAGAGAAGGAGATACAGTAATTGTGGGTGAGGTATGATACCATTTTCAGTTTTAACAGCTTCTCTATTGGTTTTAAGAAATTTTTATTAATTATTAATTTAAACAAATCTTGATACTATTCTGCCACAAAATTGAGATTCTGGATCATTCAT
Organism: Dendrobium catenatum; assembly: GCF_001605985.2. Taxonomy (NCBI): domain Eukaryota; kingdom Viridiplantae; phylum Streptophyta; class Magnoliopsida; order Asparagales; family Orchidaceae; genus Dendrobium; species Dendrobium catenatum. The sequence continues at coordinate 698,551 of NW_021320106.1, forward strand.
GGATATTTGTTTGTTTCTTTGCAAGATGGAGATGGTTTGGAACGATGGGAATGAACAGCCAGGGCCTTCGGGCACAAAAAAAGGAGTATCTGGATCTGTTAGATGGCCTCAATTTGGTTAATTCAATATTTATATGGTAAGAAAGAAACTTAAATTATTTCATTTGTGGAAAAGCTTGTGATTAAAAACTGGCATGGATGAATATAAATTAATCTGAGGAAATTGATCTTTCTATACGTGAAAATGTTGTGTAGTTCCAGTAGAAGATAAGATTAGAGAGAGTCGCCTTAGATGGTTTGGTCGCATAAAACGGCGGCCTTCCGATGACCCAGTTTGAAAAGTAAAGGTGTTAGATTTGACTTATGTTAAAAAAAGTAGAGGTAGACCTAAAAAAATTTGGTTATAAAATAGTAGAAATGATATTTCTTTGTTAGATTTAAACGAGAATTTGACTTTTAACAGAGGACACAATGGAGAAAAAGAATTCGTGTAGCCGACCCCACGTAGTGTGACAAAGGCTTGTTCTTGTTGTTGTTGTAGGAAGTTGATCTTTCTAAATATTGTAAGAAGGCATCAACTTTATAATTATTTGGTAGTTGACTCATCTTGATGTAGGAAACCATGGAGTGGATCTCATTTCACATTTTGCATAGAAACCGGTATTAGCATATAACTTCTTGCTTTTTCTTCCTTTTGCTTGAATTCCTTCATTCATTTACAGACTGGATCCAATCGTTTTATATGTTGTTCATTCCAATATTTTGTCCTGAAATTTGTGTGCTGCTCTTTTTCTCAATGAAAATCGATTCCAAAATTTGATTTGTTGATTTTTTTTTTTCATGATGATGTTGTGGAATATCTTTAAAACATACTGTAGTTCTGTTCGTCGCATTCACAACCTGATACAGAACAGTTTCCAACAACTATTGATAGTAGATTTCCTTAAAAGCTTACATTACTAAGCTTATTGAATGTTAAATATGCAATCTTTAGGCAATTTTAAGATGGCAGTATGAACTTGAACTACCTGATTTCTTAAGCTGCCAGAAGCCATGAAGCCCTAGGAACGTTTCATTTGGGATAACTTTCTTACTGCTTTTTTTAATATAAAAATTTTTAATTTAGAAAATTTATGTATTAAAAAATTATTTTAAAAAACAGTAAGAAAGTTGTCTCAAATGAAGCTGAAATCTTGAACGATGCTGAACGCGTCTAAGCTCCTGGTTCTCAAGGTGTGATTAAAAAATCTTTTTATTTTGTTATTATTATTACTATGACTATGATCATCATCATAATCATACCTATTTGTTCTTTTTTTTTTTTTAAAGTTGGAGAAGATGCCAAGGCTCTATTTTGCTTAATTTTTCAGCAGGCAAAAAGGCATTAGTTTTGAGTTTAAGCTTATTCTATCAGTGAACTATGCAGGATGAAAAATGTGCTCCTACAGTTACTGCTGCTAGAAATGTATGTGTTGATGCTTATAGACCCTGTAATGATTTTGATTTGTACCAAATCAGATTAGATCTGTCATTAATGAGTTAATAAAAATTTCATAATAGTAATAATATTATTATTATTATTATTATTATTTCTTTTATGGCTAAAAGCATCCATTACTAAGCTTGTGATCTTTCAGCTGTTCATATTTATGAAATAAATATAATCTTTCTTCTTGTCTTATTATTCATGTGGTCTTATAATAGCTAAGATCAATTAGAAGGCATGTATATTGATATTTTGTTAGCAAAATTTATATATATGTATGTTTTGTTGAGCTATATGAAACAAAATTTAATATTGTAAAAAAATGTGAACCAATATGATAAAATTTATATATATGTGTGTGTGAAAAAGTATAAGGAGAAGTCAAATCAAATCTAAAGAATTTTGATTAGTGGGGTAAACGAGTTGAGTTGAATTTTAGTTATTTTTTACTTGAGCTTGAATTTGATTAATTAATCGAATTTGAGTTTGAGCTTGTGTTTAATTTTAAGGGATCGAGCTGATTTATTTAAAGAAAAAATGATTATAATTCAAATAATTAATATGATAAAATTATAAAAGGAATGAGAATTTTGAAGATGAATTTAAGAATCATCTGATAGAAAGAGAGAGACTTTTTAAATATTTATAATAATTTTATATTTGAATTCTAACATATTTTTTGTTCTAGAGTTATTATTATTTTTTAATGAGCTAACTTGTGAGCTAATAAATTGAGTTGAGATTGGCTCAAATTTGATTAGTTAGTTAATTGAGCTTAGCTAATGAGCTTTTTGTTAAGCTGAGTTTGAGCTAACTCATAAGTTTGTTTGACTAACTTAATGTTCGTTTGAGGCAACTTTATTACAAGTTTTTAAGACAGTTTTTTATTACAATTTTTTTTTACTAAAAAATACTTTAAAAAATAATAAAAAAGCTCTACCAAATAAAATCTTAAATGATCCAATCGATTGGACTAGAAATAATCTGGTTGGTTTGACTAAAAATCTAAACCGGCATTTACAAAATAAGATATCAGGGTGTTTAACGGATTTATGCTTCTCAGCGACTTACAAAAGCATTTTTTCATCATTTCCATAATCTCATATAGATCCATCATTTACATCTCTCAAAGCTCTAAGCAACAATTCATCAATCGATATTCACTTTCTTCACTATAATTTCCATTTAAAAGAACAGAAACAGCTTCTCCTTCACAAACAAAACACTTAGCCAGATTCATCCAACTCCACAAACCAAAAAACCAAAACGAAGAATAGTATGTTCACACACCAGCACTGAACCTGAAACAGTTTTTGGAAGCTCAGGAGATGGAATGCCGACGCCGTTTCTGAAGAAGGAATCTGGCATCTTGAGAAGCCTTTGCATTCAGAGGTCTGATAGTACTCATCCTGAACAAAGAATTCAGCTTGCTCAGCTTCTTAGCAAATGATCTCAGTATTTTGTTGGCCGGGTTGGCTCTGACCAGCTCTTGCTTCATGGAGACGTGGTCTTTCTCCAAGTCTGTAAGTCTCATTCTCATTCGAGCAACCTCAAGCTTCAGTTCCCTATTCTCTCTTCTTACTGAAGCATAGTTATCTCTTGGTGATATCGCACCGCTCCCTACTCCACTTCCAGATCTGTGGGGAAATTGGCTGTTTACAGATCCAAAGAAGAGATTTTCATGGTTTCCATTCATGGCGTTTCGAAGCCGGATTTGTTCGAAGTAGAGGACTTGAACTGCCATTTGGACTGGTAGCCGTTCATTCTGCGCGGCATGGCTGCATGCCTCTTGAGAAAGCTTCTGGCTGTCAATGGCCTTGCAGAGGCGGTATCGCTCTGATTCCTTGATGTTTTGGTGAACCTAAAAGTTTTCATCTTTGATTTTGTGATTGGTCTTGATGTATGTAAAGTTTAAGGGTTACTTCTTATATGTTAATCAAGCTATGGCATTTCAGATAGAGAAAACAATAAGGGGCAGTTTGGTATGTGGATTTAGGCCGGATTTGAGGCGGATTTGAGGTGAAATCCGAGGCGAAATCCAGCCAAACGGCCTAAAATGCAAAACCAAATCTCACGGAAAATCAAAGCCTCCGTTGACGGAAAATTCCGGATTTCGGAAATCCTCATATTCTGCAGATTTCTAAAATTCTTTGGCTCTATTGGTGGGGGAAGGAAGAATCTTTCAACCTCATTAAATACTGAATGGAATAGCCAAAAAGTCACATATGATTTATCATGAAGGTTACCAAATAGTTTTCAGGATTTAACCCCCCTGGATTTCGTAAATCCGGGTTTAGAGGATTTATGAAATCCTACTTAAATGAAATCCTAGATTCTACCAAACAACCCCTAAAAGTGAAAATAATCAGACTTGCACTTCTAATAATTATGATACCTACTTATTCATGAATCCAAAAACAGCAAGAAAAAGCTAATTCAAACTTGTTTGGAAAACCAACTTGCAAATCAAAGTAGAATTACTACACAGTATGTTTTACCTTCAGGAAGATATCCACAGCTCTGTATAGTCCATCAGTAACCAACCTTGCATGATCAGGAAGCAACTCTGCAAGTGCTATAAACTTTGATGCCGTTAAGTTTAAATCTAGGGAAACCTCTGCGAGATAGCTATCCATAAGTTTCGAAATTTTAAGCATTAAGCTATGCTTTGGAGATCTAGGACTATCATATTCGTAACATCCATCCCTCTCCCTGAAATGAATCCCTTCCTCCTCCTCCCCTTCCAAATTCAGAAAGATCGAAAATATCCTCATTGCAGAATCAGTATCATACAACTGATTATTCCCGTCGCCATTAGAGCTTGCAGGAATTAAAATATCTTCAAGTATAGCTTGATCCAGCTGCAGCCCAATTCTCCTCTCCAAGTCTGCTTTGCAAACTGGAGAAGCTGATATCATCAATGCAGTCTTCAGTAGACCAGAGAGGAAAGACATGGGAACAGGACTTTTCCTGGACTGAGTTGGAAGCAAGCTAACAACAGTTTCAACCATGATCCTTTGCTTCTTCTGAGTTTCAGAATCTGAGAGACTCGAGTTCAATGATTCAATATCCTTTATGATGAGCCCCTGAAGAGAGCTATGTGCATAATTGATTAATATCTTACTAACTGTGCCTTGTTTCAGTCCTTTTGATTTGATTGCAGATAGAACACGCTGAAAGAAATCCAAGTTTAGAACAGTCAATGACTTCCCCCACCACTCTGAAGGCTGTTCAGTCTCTGCTGCCATTTGCTTTAGAGGGAGGCTTTGATCAAGCTTCAATAGTCCTGAGCTCAGTTGCTCCTTGCATACATTTGATGCAATGCCGGAGATGATTTTCCCTACTAAATTGATCTCTTCAGCAACTGGAAGGAGGTTTTCGCAATGGTGGAGGACAGTTATCGAATTTCTGATGCTTGGCATGACTGAATCCTTAACGTAGAGCTCAGTGAGAAGCTCCAAGTTCTTTTCAGAGAAGTCTTCACTCATTTGAAGATAGTGAGCTGTACAGTGAAGCATGGCAACATTTTGGAGGGTGATTTCTATGCTAATTCCATAACAGAATTTCGCAGCGAGCTCAAATGCTTCAGCACCACCTGGAAATCCTTGCAAATTTATTCTTGTCACCTTCAAATCCTTCGATTCAGATAGAAGTTTTCGAATCTTTCCACTCCGCGAAACCAGTGGAAACTGTAAACAATTGAGAACCATGAATCAGATTGGGAAGATGAACTTTGAGGAATTAATAATGCTACCTTATGGAGTGGGAAGGTCGATGAGCCGATTTCAATGGTGAGATCACTTGCAAACTCTGAAAGAGGCCTGGTTGAAACATTTATAATCTGGCGGGAGTCAGTTACAGACATAGATTTGAACACTAAAGTAGTAAAATCAAATCAAACAATAATTAACCAAATAATCCTAAATTAGCATCCTAATAACTGATTAATTACTAATTGAATCATTATGTACTACAATTTAGGCCAATTGGAACTCCTTGATCTTTTCTCCCTAACACTTACAGGATTAAAATCATATTTTAGACAGTAACATCCAACATTTTCCAGATTTAACATTCAGAGAACCTAATAAATTACAATTTACTGTATTTTATTCAATTATATTTACTATCAAACATCTCCTGCTTAATCGTAATAATAATAATAATAATAAATCCTCAGTCAAGACAGATACCATTCATTGGAATGCCTTGTGTTCATACTTGGCCTCAATGTCCTCTTCCCTGAAATGCTCTGCTTCAGTTCAGCAACAGTAGCAACTCTCATCCCTCTTCTTCTTCTTCTTCTTCTTCTTCTTCTGCCACTTTATAGTAGTCTTAATACTTCTAAAGAGTACTATTGTTGTGAGCTGTGAGAAGGTCAAGCTTTTTGGAGAGGTGGAAGAAGGAAAGGTTCAGATGAGTTGTAAGGAGGCAAAAGGGTTGGGAGAAGAAAAGGAGTGAATATCAGAAAGAAAAGTTTTCTCAAACAGGTGGGGAGCTTCTCTATTTGATGAATGCAGGTGAAGGCTTTTGCCATGACAAAGAACCTTTTACATATTGTTTATTACAGGGAAAGAAAGGTTGGATAGCTATGATTGCCCTCTTTGGTTTTTCTTCAACATGTTTCTCCAAGTAAAAGACCAATTACCACTGGGTAAAGCTGTGTACAGGATAAAGTGCTAAATTTGATGTAAATTTAAGCTAGAAATCATTCTTTTTTACTGGATGCTAAAAAAGACTTGTGATTGTGCAGTTATGTTTGAGTAATTTTATTCTCGAAAAATACAATTTGTATGATTCATATAGTCAATATTATAATCCATCTAACGTAAATAGTATTCCATGACCAGAGGTGAAACTAGCCTTAATTTTAAGGGGAGGCAAACTTATAAGTAATTGCTGGTGTTGTCCTGAATTTGGCTCAAACCTTCACTACAAGAAAATGGGTCAATAGCAACCCATATTTGTTCATATCCTTAATCATTGTACGCTTCACGGTTATGTCGAGGGTCCAAGGGCGTAGCGCTCTTTGGCGGGGTTCGACCTGCTCGGTCAAGTTGCGAGGTCAAGGGACATCATCCCCACGGGGTTTTCTGAGGGCAGTGCCCTCCAAACAAATTTTGGTTGTAAGGATATTTTTTGAATTCAAATGAATAAATAAAATGATAAATCTTATTTACTATTTGCTAGGATAATTGCCTAAAAATTCTTATAATAAAGACTAAAAAATAGATAGAGGGGGTCAAATTATCTAAATAATAATATAAAAATTTTATTTATAAGTAGAGCTCAGGGTGTTGGAAGGCACCCTCATTCTTCTTCTTCATTCCTTCGTGTGCAGAGGCAAAGGTTAGAAAAATGATCGAAGCTCATGATGGTTCCACATTGGAGCAAATCAATGGATTTAATTAGATCACAAGTCAGTTGAGATTGAGCTTGAGTGAATACATCAAGAGATGAGAATCATATGATGTTCATTCATTTATTGCTCCAAATCTTTAGAGCAAAGGAAAAAAGTGAAAGAAGAATGATATCATGCTCATGACATTAAACATTTGTATGTTGCAGATAAATTACATGATAATGAGTACACATCAACATAATTACATGATGTTGGTGTGCCATGCTGGCGGCATGACGTCCCTCTGTTGGTATCATAGACAATAATGTTGAGTAAGATAACAAGTTCATCTCGTCCATCCGCACAAAGCGGAAACAAACGAGCTAAGTTAAACAACCTTTATTTAACTCGACTCGTCCAAGCCATTTGTGTCTGTTCTATTTTAAGTAGTTCATGCGTCAGCAAATTCGATGATCACAATTTGTGGAAAAAAATATTATGTGCGGATGCTGAATGCCGTCCGGTGACTAACTAGAATGCGCTACGTCACCCCTTTCCTCAGTACCTCAGCTCAGTACTGCTTGGTACCGCTGACGTGACTACATCTGATTCGCCTCTGGACATAGAGCTGTGTCCAGCCCTTGTACGGAATAATTTCTCCAATTTGTGTGGCGTTAACACTCCATTTTTGTAGGCCTCTATCATTTAGTTGGGTTCAAATAAAAAGAAGATCAATCTCAATTATTTTAAATATATACCTTATGATTGAAATAAAAATTTTCATTTGATGCTAGTTAATTTAGTTAGGATTGATCTTAATTTTCTTAATCTAAATCTAATGTTTAGATTTCTCCTTCAGCCCATATACACTTCATCAAACAAACACGAACAAAACACATTTTTAATCTTACAACTGTGAATCAGGATTAGTGGGGGCCCTCTCCTTAAAAAAAAATGATTAGTGGTAAATAATTGTATTAAAAGCACTCAATGATCTAGAGGTAGCAGAAGGTTATGATGATCCATGACTAAACCTAGAGCTTTAAAATCTACAAAAAAAATGGAAAATGCTATAGATTAAGGTCCAAATCATAACGGAAAACTTTTTTCTTGATAAAAAAAGCATGATAGGATTGCACTCAGCAAAGTTAAGTAAGCTTTCTCATTATTACAAAGCATGACAGATTATATATGATGATGTTGCAACAATTTTGTAGCAATTTTTTTTTATTTTCACATGAAATGTCTCATATTATTATTATTATTATTATTATTATTATTATTGAGGTTGGTGAGCATTTTAATTCAAATAAGTTTAGAAGATAAAGGGATTAGTGTGTCACAGTCAGGGGCATATCAACCTCTTTTTTGAGAGTGGGCAAAGTAGAATTATGAAATGCATAATTTTATGTATGAAATAGAAAAATGATTTTTTTTTATAGAAGATAGACAAGATAGTTAAAATGCTTATTGTTTTAAGGAAAAAAAAAAATCAGAGTGAGCAATTGTCCACCCTGAGCTCTACCTGGTTCCACCCCTAGTGTACTTTAAATGTGGGGCTTTTGGTTGGATAGAAAAAGCTCAATCAATCACTCCATAAATCAAGCACTTATTTATTTATCATTGAGATATATGATCTTTCAATTTTATGTATTTTTTAATAATCATTATGTGTGTGTTGAGATATTAAGTGTGTGTGTGTGTGTGAGAGAGAGAGAGAGAGAGAGAGAGAGAGAGAGAGAGAGAGAGAGAGAGAGAGATCATCTTAACATTGCCAAAAAATCTTGAAAATAACTTATATAGGATATGAGATTTTTGTGCGAAAAATTCAGGAGAGAAAAAAATCACTAGCTTGTCTCATTTACCTTGGCTCCACTTGTGTGATTTATATATTAGATATGATGCCATTCTTCAAAATTAAAGATATTGATATAATATTGTAGGCATGTAATGTGGAAGATGGCATTCATTATTGAAGTAGGAGGAGCCTTAGTGCATTAGATTTATCATCAAGAGATCATTGAGGATCTACATGATCTTTTTGGCTTATAAGACAGAAGATTAGTGACACAAAAGTGGGCATTGAGCTTAGTAAAGATTATAGACATTAGCATTGATGTCGATGAAGATCTTCTAAAATTGTTGGCGATTGAGGTAACTAATTGTTTTGTTGGATTAAATGACATGCACGTGCCTTTCTGAAAAATTTTAGTAACATTGACATCAATGCTAATGCATAAGTGTGGCAATGGGGTCAAAAGCACGTGCCATCTTTGTTAGTGAGTGTGACTATTAGTACTGTTAGGGTTGACTACATGTGCCGACCTTATTGGCAATGCTGGACATAAAAAAGGGTCGACAACATGCATCAATGTTAGTGCTGATGGCGTTCACCAGCCTTATTATTAACAATGTTTGTCATCATTATTGTTGATAATCAGTGTTGTGGTTTGTATTGATGGTGTTTTTAATCTTTTTGTTAGTAACAAGCAACGCCATTTGTGTTAACATGTATTATTATTTTTGGTGATGCTGAGCATTAATTGGCCTTTTTGCTGATTATGTGCATAAACTTTGAGTGTCAATAGCAATTATTGGTGTTAGAGTCGAAGATGTGCATCAACATTGGTGTCGATGATGTGCTTCTACCTTATTTTTGACAATGGGCGTGAATGTTGGTGTTGATGATGAACATCAATCTTGTTGGTGATGATGGACATCAACCTTCTGAGCAAAGATTGGCTTCGACTTTAGTATTGATGGTTGACTTTGAATTCATGCAAGTAGAGCTCATGGTTCTCTCATTTGGAATCCTTTTTGTGGCATCCTCCCAACTTTCTCCAATGTGTAGAAGTTGAGAGTCTATTTATATATATTTTTCGTGAGGAATATTCAAATAATTTCAATAAGACAACATAAACACTCCATTGGACAATGAATGTTGATCATCTTGATCATAAATACTCTTCAAACTTTTTGATATTTTAATGATATGGGAACTGAACAATCTCAGGTTTGTGAGATTCAGCTCATCAATACACTCATTTCAAGCATAAAAATGCAAAATTTTTAGATCATTTGATCTCTCAAAACATATCGGTAATTTTCAACTATACGTTCGACTGCTTAAATTTTATTCATTTGAACTTAAATAAGAAAGCTTTTGGTACTTTTCTGTTCTTCTTATCGAAAAATTTGTTTCGACTACAAATTTATTGAAAATGGAGTTTGGATGATTCTGAAATCAATCATGAAAATCTTCTACTAAAATATTTATGTCAAGAACCCACTTTTTTAATTGAAAATTTTAGGAACATATCTATAATTAAGACGTGTAAAAATAAATTCAAGTGCAGAAACAATTGCTGATAATTTTTTTTTTTTTTTTGTAAAATTCAATGAAATTTTCTTTTCTATGATCTCTTTTCAATCATAACAGAATTTTGGTCAACAAATGCCATCCTTCATTGGCTCATTTAGGCTTCGTTTGAGACCGTTTTTTTACTGCTTGTTAAAGCATCTTTTTAGATAAAAAATTTAAATTTTTTTACTAGAAAATTGCTTTATGAAGCAGTAAGACAACCGTTCTAAACAAAGTCTTAATTACGACCAGTTAATTATGATGAAAGACAATTGCTTTCCCTCATGTTCTTCACATAAACCTAACATTATGAACAATAATTCATCATTATTTATAACAAAAAGTTATTTATACGATTTATGCTTCGTTTGGGATGACTTCTTTAGTATTTTTTAAAGCAGATTTTTAATTAAAAAAATTAAAATTTTTGTACTAAAAAATTGATTTAAAAAATAGAAAAAAAATCATTCCAAACGAAACCTTACATAGAGATAAGAAAAGGAGGATGGATAAAGATTTGATTTGAGATAATTTTATTACTATTTTTTAAAATAAAAACTTTTTATTCAAAAAGTTATTTTAAAAAGGAAAAAATAATTGTCCCAAATAAAAATCAACCTATCACCTTTCTATATTACTTTAATCATGATTAAGATTTTGACACCTATTATAGATCGACATTAATATTTGTTCATTAAAAAAAAAAAAAACAGAAGAAATGATTACGTAGAGGAGCTTCGCTATTTCATGCTGGGAATTATTACCATAACAGGGGAAGCAGGTGGCTCTCATCATGACAAACCAAATAAATAAATAAATAATAAATAATCATAAGAAATCTTATTATATGGTACCCAAAATATTTTATTCTTTTATGTCTAATAATTCATCACCTAATTTAATTTAATTGCTATTACTATTGTTGAATATGTTAAAATAGGATAAAATATTAGCAAATGGATCGACTACGCAATTATTGTAATGACTATGGAGAATTTTTATGAAATTTGAACTCTTTCTTTGACGAAACTATTACCTGTGGTCACTTTTATCGTTACTGTGTACCACTGTGCAGTATCAAGTGACATGACGCATCATGATTGAATTCCAAACGGTCCGATAACCGGCCGTAAAAACAAAAAAAAGGAGAATTGTATCAAAAATCGATGCTATTTACATGAAATTAATGGATTGGGCCGCTAACTTATTGCTTTATATTAATACAAAAACTTGGGCAGTCCATTACTGAGCCCAAATTGATGGCATAATCCAGTAATTAGGCCTCTTAGTAGGCCGTAGCTTGGCTTGATCTACCAAGAAAAAGTTAACGTTAATCTACGAGCCAGAATAAGCTACTCAATAGACATTACCAGAATATTAATTATATTAAGCTTCGTTTGGGACAGTTTTCATTTTGCTTCTTAAAATAGCTTTTTAGTACAATTTTTTTTTATTTTGTGCTAAAAAGCTGCTTTAAGAAGCAAAAAGAAAGCTGTCCAAACGAAACCTTAATTTAATAATTCAACTATATATTCATCATCTGTTTTTTAAAAATAATTTTTTTGTCATTTTTAATATTCTGTAATACTCTTTTTTTTTTTTTTAATTTATAGTTAATATTTGTGTCGAGGAACAATAGAACTAAAAATGCACTTAGATTTTAGATACACCACAATAAGAAATTTGCAATTTTTGTTTCGCATAACTCACATAGGGAAATTATTTTCATCAAACGTACTTTCACTAATTTTAATTGCTGCAGATCAAAATATATCTTTTAAAATTTAAGAGTTGTTACACCATCTCACTCAAGATTAGCACTCTCTTCAGCAAGCCACTTCATATTCAAGCTTTGACCAACTCGTGGTTGGAAATGACACACCGCCACATAATGATTTTGTTATTATCTACTCTTAGTCGATGACTATTCTCGTTATATTTGGTTAAACTCGCTAATTTATAAATCAAAAGTCTCTTATATATTTATCACATTCAAACCAGTAATTAAAAAATAATTATATAAGACTATACACACTCTTAGAATCGATGGATTGGAGGTGTTGAATGCCTGATCAACCACACTCTTCGGTCCTTATTGCAGCATGTCATTAATCACCAATATACTTGTCCTTATATTTCACGGCAAAATGACATTATCGAACATAAACATCAGCATCTTCTAGACACTATTCGCACTCTACTCATTGACTCACAACTAGAGACTCATTTTTGAGTTGACATTATCGATCCTTACTACAGTTTATCTCATCAACTATCTACCATCACCTACTTACCTCCTCTCTTTCTCCATATCAACTTCTCTACAACACTATCCCCACCTACACTCATCTTCCTCTTCTTTTGCTAGGTTTGTTGACTATCTATTGCTATTGCTACATATTATCATGCATCTTTGGTATGTTTTGTTTCAATTTTCTATTCTCGAATTTCTAAACAACTCACTTTTGTTTAACACTAAATAGTCAAATAAAATTGAATGATCATAATGAGAGAATAGATGCCCTCCAACAGGACATTTTCTAAGTTAAAAAAGTTAAGAGTGCTGACTTTGCTCAAAAAATAAAGAACAAAGCTTCATTTCCATTAATTGTTATCATTATTTTTTGTGTAGTAGTTTGTTTTGATAAAAATGGTATTTTGTTACTATTTTTTTCTGGCTCACAATTCATAGCTTCTGCTCAGTTATTTTTTATCGTCATATTTAATAATTTATAATATTAAAATATATAATGTATGATTAATACATAATACAACTAAAAAATCATTAATTAATGAATATAATAATAGAGTTATGAAATAGTTGATCATTAATAAAAGATAATTTATTTTGAAAATAACAACTAATTTATTTAAATTAACTTTTAAAAAATATATGAAAACTTAAATATACTTTTTATAATTATTTTATTTAAGTTTTTATTATTATTTTGTAAAAAATAATGTTTGCAATTGCTATATGCCTATATCATATACATAATAAAACTTAAATCAAAATACTTTAATATAAATCATAATAAAACTTTACAGATTTGGTTTTTCTTGTTAATTGGGTGGTGGATTATTTTTTATGGGCTGAAGAGAAGCTGTGGGGGGTTACGGTATAACGGGAGATGGTTTACTGTTTTCAAATTTTTCTTCTATTGGTATAATTTGGTTGACTGGAGAAAGGTTAATCATCAGCAGATCTTCTTTTGTTTTCTCTGGAGGAAAATGGACTATATATATATATATATATATATATATATATATATCAGAACAATATCTTCTAGCTAGTTCATTTACATATAATTTTAAATCAGAATATTCTAAAATAATTTTTTTCAACTGGTCATCCTCCATTTCCGTAATGAGCCCATAGAGGCCAAAATGTTTATTAAAATGCATGGATAAGGACTTTAGTTAGCTAACTAAGTAAAGGAAGTCAATTGTCAAGCTTGTTCTTAATGAGACAATACACACCACAACGTTTTTCTTTTCTAATATACAAAGAGAAGAGTAGCGCTAATTAACTAAATTAGATTAATCTTCAAGATTTTGCTGTGTATATATACGTAATAATAAGCTGCCAATACCTCTCTTATATTAAAACTAGATTAAACCAAAATTTACCAACAGCTCTTTCTGATCTTCTCCTTGGCATCCTAATTGATCAAAAGAAGATCAACCATGAAAGCACCCACAAATTAAAAACTAAATGAGTACATAAAAGCATGTTCCCAGAAGAGAAACTAGCTACCCCCACAACTTATATCATTCATACATCGCATTGGAGAAGAAGATAGTAAATAGCCATCTGAAAACTGATCGAGCCACTGAACCAGAAGCTGAAAACTACATCCATGAAGAACTGCTATAATCTCCCATATTCCCATCAAAGCAAGTTGGAAAGCTACAAGCTCCAAACTCCCATAATGGCTCATCCAACCAAATCCCACCTCCCATTTCATCAATTACATTCTCATCTCCATTAGTTCCATAGCTCTTTGCGATACTAACATCATCAACTTGCTTTGAAGCAGCTGAACTATTACTTGAGTTTGAGTTCAAACAACTCTCTGGTATTATACTGCTCAACTCACCTGATCTAGTATCACTACTAAAACCAAACAACTCACTTGGTTGAAACTGATCAAAAGCTGCAGTAGGCTGGTTGAATTGAGTGAAGTCATTGATTTGGTTTTCTAACTGTGGGAATGGAGTAGGTGGTGGTGCTGCAGCTAGGGTTAGGGTTTGAGAGTGGAAAACTGGGTTGAGGAAAGGGTGGAAGGAAGAGTTGTGATCAGGGTAAATGAAGTTTGTTTTAGCTTGGGTACCTTTCATTGACAGAGCAGCTCTATCATAAGCTAAAGCTGCCTCATGGGCTGTGTCAAATGTGCCTAGCCAGTGCCTTTCTTTTGTTGTAGGGTCTCTTATCTCTGCTGCATATCTTCCCCATGGTCTTCTTCTTACTCCTAGGAACCTTCCTGGTTCTGTTGCTTTTCTTCTACCTCTTCTCTCAGTTGGAGAAGAAGCTGCTGTAGCTGATGATTGGGATGGCGGGGAATTGGAGAAGTTCATCATGTGTGCATTCTGTTCTTCTTGAACGTTGAGAGGATTACTTGTTTGGTTTTTTGGGGAAGCCATTGATGAAGTTAGAAGGTGGCTTATAGAGTTAGGCAATGAGGAATCTGGTGGTTCGGGAGATGAGAGCCATGGACTCTTTAAATAGAGGGATTTCATGTGAGTTTAGTTCAAAATTCTCTCGAGCGTTGCCTATTGGACTACCATGTTCTTTACTTCTACCTTCTTGCTCATAAAATTTAATGAAGAATATAGATCAAAAATATGAATTTAGCAAAAAAAAAACATTTTTTAATGACTTTTGTTGATCTAAAACTATTTCCTTAAAAAATAAATATTAACTTAAATTCAATCCATTGAATTATTTAATAATTAGGTGTCTCAATCTTTCTTTCAATCCCTCTTTATTTTATACTTTAGAATCAAAATGTACAGAACAAAGAGCCATAATAAATTAGAATGACAAATTATAAGCACATATATATGTTTTAAGATCTTTCCAACTCACCACCCATATTTAATTGACTTGCAACTATGGCAATAGATAATAAAATTTAAGGCAGTAAACTTAATTGTTTTTAGTTTAATGTCCCACTTAAAAAAGTTATTAGAATTTTCTATTGCTAAGCTTATTTAACTAATTAAAATCTCTTAGGTTTCTTCTAACCGTGTTTTGAGAAGTGTGAATAGATGATTATCAAAGTAAGTAGAAAATATTAGATTAAGTTGTTCTCCCAGTACTGCTGCAAGCCTGCAACCGAACTCTCCCAGTGCTGCACTGCGCCCCATAAGCTCTGAAATGCCATGCAAAGCATCTCCATTAGGATTTTATATAATATGAGAAGCATTGTTGTAAGGATACTATGGTGGTGAAGATTATAAATATTGATATTATAAGTACTATTTTGATATATCTTCCCTTTTTCTAAGGTGCAATTTGTAATATTTTTTTTACTTATTTTATTTCTTAAAAAAATTATATTACTATTTATAATATATTTGGAAAATGGGTAGCATGAGCTCTTCCATTATTTCAAATTTAAAGATAAGTGTTGTATTAGGTCATCAAAAGGACAATGAATACCCACTGGGCTTTGTTTGGTTGGTGGGCGAGCATGATTGGGAACCCCCTAACCCATGTTCGATTGCTCTCCCAAGCAGCTCACCTCCTTTGAGGGTAGTACACTAAGCGTGGATCCGAAATCTGTGGATTGGCTGTTGTTAGGTACGTTGAGAGATTAGTTACGTCGCAAAGCACCTCCTAAGGGAGTGGCAGCAGGTAGCTAGATATCCACCCGTTAAAAAAAAAAAAAAAAAGGACAATGAAGAGCAAATAAATTAAAAAGCAAGAACATGGGGGAAGCCACTTGAATAACCCAAAAAAATAATACTAAGTGATGTATAGTAAATAATTTGTGATATAAGGAGTGCCATGTGCTCCCCTATTTTAAGAAAAACTGTAGTGGATCAAATTGACGGGAAAACTTTTGTCGAGTTGAATATTTTCAAATGGAGCAGTTAGCTAAATATAAAGGTTGCAAGAGTGATAAGTAGAAGATTATAAGTGGAAAAGTGAAGACATTCTTTCTCATGGCATTGTCATGTTGTGTGGGAGCAACCCAAAGCTCAATGTTAGAGTGACCCTCACATGATGAGAGCTTCTTTTAATTAATGGGGCCCTTTGTCTTCCATTCACACTTGGACTTCTTAAGTGGGAAGTGGTTATTGTCTCATGAAGTAGTCAATAATAGTAATTTAAGGTGTAAGTGCACTTAGTTAGATTAATTATTAGGAATTTGTTTAAAGTAAAGTTGAGCATTAATAACATATTCAAAGAAAAGGAAACATGCTTAACCACATTGGTAGTAGCCGAGCTTATTTAAACATGTATAAATAAGCCTTTATGATTTATAAGCATTTCAAGTATATATGAAGGGTGCATTGTTTCTAAGGCTTTGTTTGGGGCGGCTTTCTTACTGCTTCTTAAAGCCGCTTTTTAGTACAACATTTTAAATTTTTATAATAAAAAATTGTTTTAAGAAGCAGTAAGAAGATAGTCCCAAACAAAGCCTAGCACATATCCATACAATTATATCTCATACAACAATTAATTATGTTTGCTTGATCAGGTTGATTTTACAACTCATATATATCATTTATGCTTTCTTATAGGAAAATACTCTAGATGTTGAATATTATATATCACCTAAAAATGGTTCATAGTACAATGATTATCTGGATTACCTGCACGTCAATGCGGATCTCACCTCGTGATTGTGAACCAGGGATTTCTCCCTTAGCCACAATCATGAAAATGTAAAAAAGTTTGGATATCATCTATATTTTTTTGATGAAAATATTCTTGAAAATTTTTGCTCAATGTTATTCAAAACATTTTGAAAATCTCTCCACAGTTTTAATGAAGTCCCAAAAGTATCAATAATGAATGATTTAAAACCTATGATGCACTGACAGTTCTCCTCAAAGAGGCGTGCAGTGTCCGACACCGTGACCGACACGACACTCGTCCGACACTCCTCCGACACGTGTCGGACACGCCGAAAACGTGTCCGATTAATAAATATTAAATACAAATTGGACACACGTGTTCGACACGCATGTCTTAAATATTTTATGAATTTTTTAAATATAATTTCTTTTATTTGGCGGGATTTAAAATAAATTTCTTATTTCCTATCCACAATATACCAAATCAACATATGCACTTAATACCCAATCATCGAATATTCTCATTTTCATTTATTTATTTTTTTTGTTGCAGTGAAGGTATTTTCATCTCCTCTCTCGGTGACTGATAAATGACATCGACACCTGACTCTCGACATCCTAATACTAATCATTTAAGCATAAATTCTAGTTAAATGACTTATTATTTTTCAAATTATTTTTAAAATTATATTTATTTAATTTTTAAACACTATTTTTTAAATATAAAAACTATAATAACGTGTCCAAGCTGTGTTCGTGTCCTATATTTTCAATAACTGACGTGTCCCGTGTCCGTGTCGTGTCGTATCCATGTCACAGTGTCAGTATCTGTGCATCATAGCTTAAAACACATAAAGCGATTTCAATGGCATTATATGCTTTAAATTGATATTTATTGCCATTATTTATTTATGTCTTCCTACCACCACCTTCTTCTGCCTTATGTTTCACATTTCCCATTTTGTTTTAAAATTCCTTTAAAATAGAAAATATCAAATTTTCTTACAACAAAAAACTGAAAAAATAGCTAAAATACTAGAAGTTCATTTAAAATTAAATTATAAGAATACGTTTGACCAATTTCTAAGAAAAATGTCTTTATTTGATTAGACTGTAAGATATATATATACATTATATATGATATTTTAATTCTTTTCAGATTTTGTATGTTTTAGTTAGGTAAATTTGTTATATCATCATACCATATGATATGTACTATACAGTACAATTAGTTTAATTTCTAAATTTACCTAATTAAGAAAAGGAGTGTATGATCGATGGTTCTATAATTTTAATATAACTAATCATATGATCCAATTAATTATCATCATACAATGCTATTAGTATTGAATTTTTAATTTTAAACTTTCTAGTAATCAACACAATATAATTTGGAATAGATTAACGTATGTGTAACAAAAAAATTCTTAGTTAACCATTTTATACTTAGTTTAAAATATACCTTTTTTACCCTAGTCATACTTTTTTGATAAAGAATCATTCTATCTTGATCATGCTCTTGTAACCTAATCTCCTAGTATAATCATGTCACTTTGAATATACTAACAAGCCCTTAGACATACTCCTATGTATAAAAACCTCCTAAAGTCGCCATATTTTTTTTGGTTAAGTTCATTTATAGTGTAGTCATGCTTTTTTTACTACACTAATCTTGATATTATTTTTTTTTACTATTTTAATCCTAATTTGTTCGCTCTCTTTTAAGCAAGTCCGTCCTTAATGTAGTCATGTTCTTTTGGTTAGGCTTACCTTTAACTTAGCCCTACTCTTTTGGTTAACTCACGTATTTGATGGGATCATGCTTTTTTAAACCTTATTACTTCTTTAACTTATTGTCTTTCCTTTTTAAGAATCTCATTTGAACTTAGATATATCATGACATTTTGTTGAGTTTTATCTTAGCTTATGTCATTCACTTTTGACCAAGTCATTCTATTGTTTAATCATACCATTGGATTGAAATTTTTTAGCTTTGGGTATATACTTATGCCCAAATCATTTTTTTCTTTTTTAAATAGACTATTCCTACTTGGACTTTCCTTGTAATCTAAACATTGAAAGTTATTTCTAAATCTATGAAAAATTTCTATCTTTCAACTACTTATATCACATTCAAACACTTAAATCTTAAGCCTGATATTGATGGGCTCAGCTATCACCCGACATATTATTACATTTTACATATGTATGAGGTTCAATTAACACATTTCTTGGTTGCTTCCTATAGTTTGAGGAATTAGCTTGTGGTCATGATAGATTGACTGCATTATTGGGTGATAGTTTATATGATAATAAGTTTTATTCTATCATAATCATATCTCATATGGCTATTTAGGATTACAAGAAACCTAGTTCATGTCACTTTATTTAAATTTAAAAATTAATTTAATTACTTTAGGTCATAAATGAGGCTAACATTTAAAATCATTAAGCCTTTTGAAAATTTATAAAAATATCTATTTATTTTCAAATATTTTTTACCCTATTAAAATATATTTTAAAATTTAAATTTAAAAATCCAAAAATATTATGATTGTGAGATTTAGTTTGATGAAATTCCTTGAGACAAGTTAGTTTGGTAACCCATTATAGTCATAAAAGTTAGCTCTTGCTACAACAAGACTTTATGCACATACTTAGGTGTTGTGATGGATCACAAACCTTAAGTTACTTAATATATGGTGATTTAGCTAGGTTGACATCTTGTTAGAAGATCCTCTTAATGCACAACATATGGCTTGATGTGTTGGATTATGTGTTACTAGTTAGGATATTCATTTGGCACTTGAGTATTTGGCTATTTTCTTACATTATAGTAGAGATATTGTTCTTGTAGGTAGTGCTTGATGTATGGTTTATTTAAATTTGGGGCCTTGTATCAAAAATTTTGGACCATCCAAGATCTGTCTAAAAAAACTTATAGTCAAATTGAACACTTCAACAAGACGAACGAAACGAAACCGAAATGGATCCAATCCAAGCGCAAATGGCCCAAATCAAGGGACCTAACTACCTAAGCATACTTGAAAAGTTCAAAGTATTAATTGGATGATCAAATGATCCCCAAATATGGTGTACTTATAGTCGAATCTAACGGCTTGAGGAGACAAATCCAACGAGCCCAAGATCTTTGAAATTTGACATCATTAAGGCACTTAAATGCTTCATCGTAGACCATTATCGGACCACAATCTGATAGTCGATCACCACCAAACTTCCACCAAACCACTGACTATTGCCAGACTTCCACCCGACCAACGGCAAACTTCCACTGAGTAGCCCACCACCAATCGCCGCCGAACTTCCGCCTTACCATCATCGAACCACTGCCCGACCACTGACCACCACTGGACCTTCACTCGACCATCGTAGGATCACCGCCCGGCTACCTACTATCGTCGGACTTGTGCCCGACTATCGATTGTCTTCTGCTGTCGGACCACCGCCCGGCCACTGACTGCCACCTGACATCCACACGGTTACTAACTTCCACCGAACTTTTTCCCTGTTGTCAATCACCCTGAACTACCACCCGTTCACGGACTGCAGACCACCATCGGATCTCTGCATGGCCTACTGACTATTGCAGAACTTTCGCCTGACTACCGTCGGACTTCCACTCAACTCTCCAAACTATGCCTCTATGTTAAGGGACGAGTCAACCATTGTAATCCACTTAAATTTAGTGAAATTTTCTCATCTGAGCCATGCCCCGTAGTTTTTCCCCTTAATTTAGCTTTTTCATGTAAAAAATTTTGATATTTTCTTGCTCTCTCAACTATCTATTTGTGTGCTGGATATCTGTGCGTCTCTAAGATGAAATATTCTCTCACTCTACCAACACCAATATACAAGCCCACAACATATAATAATGTAATTAGGACTTTGATTTGAGTAAGACATATTTGATCTAATAACGAATCTTATATATTTGCATGCTTTAAGTAATATTGGTATATGCTTTATGGGAATGTTGTGATCATTAGGGTTTATATGAGTTGTTTGATTGTCATCAGAGGAAGAAGGTTCAAAGGATTGCATGTATTGTGGAGTACAACTTTAATGGCTACTTTAGTTATTTTTTTCAAATGCATTGAATATTATATTTTGGGAAAATAGAGGAGAGTTAGCTTCTTGTTTGTTAAAAAAAAAAAGATTAAGTTAAAGGAATAAGATAATATTTTGTGTGATTAGATGGAACAAGTTTGTGTTACACGATCTATCCTAATATTAGGTTGCACCATTATAACATTTAAGGAGAGGAGATGGCCACTTTAGGAGTAAAAAAAATTAATATCGATCGGGTGCATGCTTAACTATAATAAATTCCCTTTAGGATACAATATTTGTGCTCTAGAGGCCTCTCACATGTATTTATTTAGATGTCATATTGACAACATAAGATTGCGTTGCGTAGGGGCGGAACCAGCGCTAATTTTCAAGGGGCAAACTTATAAGGCATATATGTCGGGGGTTCAAGGGGGCAGCGCCCCCTGGCGGGGTTTGATGATGAATTCTTTTTACTATTTGCTAGGGACAATTACCTAAATACCAAAATATTTTAAAAATTTTAGGGGGGTGGGGGCAATTACCTAAAAACCCTTGTAATAAAGATTAAAAAATGAATGAAAATTAATAAATTACCTAAAAAATCATATAATCAATTTTTTTAAAAAAAATTTTTTGAGGGGGGGCAATCCTTAATTTGGGGCTTCATAAACTTTTAGTGCTTAGCATAGAGATGAGAAGTCATGCACATAGGATATTAAAATCTCTAATATAATTAAATGAAGAGGGAGAATTATTAAATTGACTCAATTATTTCATTATAGAGCACTTCACATATCGAATCTTAAATAGCTCACAAAAGAATATATTCCTCTTTTGATCCTATTGAGATCAACTATTTGACATCATTTGAAGAATTATGTTCTAGGAAATCATGTTTCTCTTTTGATTCAAGCTTTGCTTGGGACGTCTTTTTTACTGCTTCTTAAAGCAGCTTTCTACCTAGTAAAAAATAAAAATTTTATATATAAAAGTTGTTTTAAGAAGCAGTAAGAAAACCGTCTCAAACGCAGTCTCACTTGTACATGAATGCTTTTATTGAGAAGACCAGCTATGATTTTACTGAGGATACAAAGAAGAAGAAATGCTTAGTACATTAATGCTTGAATAATTGTGTGAATAAGTATATACTTCTATATTGGCCGGTCATTCTCTTACACATGATAAACTTTGTAAAAGTGAAGCTTCATAAGTTGGTCTCCTCAAATCCTATAGCGAAAGAGCATGAATACAATGATGATACTTAATTAATTAAAGTGACTAATTGTATTTTAAATTTCTTCATTAAACGACAAGATCTGTCTTGGAATCTATGACCCTTGACTTCCCCACTGTTTTGTGAACTTTGATGCAATGTATATCCTCCTTTCGATCTATTGGAATTTTTTGAGGAGTTGCAGTAGAGACCCACCACAGGAAAATTACAAATTGCTCTAGAGAAAAGCTATCTTCTCTGGTACAGTTTTGATCATTATTAAAATGAAAAGTAATTGAAGTAGCAGCTTAAGCTTAATTGTATAGCATTGTCTGTCTACTCTTGCCTCTCATGGATGCCCAGCAGGGTTGTATGGTAGTGAAAAGATTGAGAAAATTTTTCTTTTAAGAAAAAGCTACATTTAAGGAGGGATAAGGACAAGAAATATTTGAAAATTTTTAGTGTTTTTCAATAAAAAATTCTCTAATAAATTGCATTATATCACTACAAAAAATAGGACTGTCGTAGCACAAATTTTGACTTATCCAGGTGGTTTTAACTGTGTCACTACTTTCTTTGCAAATTTTTTAGTAGTGCATGTCCAAAAGATGCCCCTAACATCTGCTGCGAGAAAGCAAATTTAGGCTTCGTTTGGGACGGCTTTCCTATTACTTTTTAAAGCAGCTTTCTAAGAGAAAGCTGTTTTAAGAAGCAGTAATAAAGCCGTTCCAAATGGAGCCTTAGTAGTGTGTCCAAAAGCTGCCCGGCGGTTTTAACTGTCACTACTTTCTTTGCAAACAGGTTTCCGCGGCGGTTTTTAAACAACCCTTAACATCTGCTGCGAAAAAACATATTTTTTAATAATGTGTCCAAAAGCTGCCTCAAACTAGACCTGTCAATATTGGACCCGACCCGAAAATTTTGGGTTTGGGTTGACCCGAACCCGAAGCAGGTTAGGTTCGGGTCCGGAAAACCAACCCGTTTGCAAAACCGGGTCGGGTTCGAGTTGACCCAGAAACCCGGGAATGACCCGGAATAACACCAACCCGTCACCCACGTCACCGCGTCAGCCCGCGTTGCGCAGTCGAGTGAGCCCCACACTCGTTGCCACGGGCCCGCGCGCGACCTCTGCCCGTGTCGTGCTGCTCGCGCACTTGAGCTGTCTAGCTCGCCCTGCGTCTGCCACGCATGAACGCTTCCGCGCACGACCGCTGCGGCGCTGCCCGCGTCTGCCCTAACTCATCGCACTCGAGCCACCCCGCCTGCCCGCTGTCGCTGGCTGCCCGCTGTCGCTGGCTGCCCGCTGTCGCGGCAAAAACAAGTGGGGTAGGTTGACTCGAACTTGACCCAAACCCGAAGCGGGTCTAGTTCGGGTCCAGAAAAATTGCCCCGTTTTCAAAACCGTGTCGGGTCGACCCGAACCCGAAAAGTGTCGGGTCAATTTCGGGTTTGACCCGAACCTGACCCGTGACCCGAAATTGACACTCCATACCTCAAACAAAGCCTTTATCAAATAAATTAGATACCATGATGAACCTCCTCGTCATAAAATTTGAAAGAAAAATAGTTAATGGTGACCACTTGGGTTCACAAATTTAATATAAGTGGCACACACAACAACCAAAGCACATGCTTTAGTCCACAGTCCACATAGACTACAGACTATATATATATAAGTATATATATAGGTCACCCGGGATTTTGGGGATGTTTTTATCCTACTTTGACTCATTGTTTCATAGCAAGGAGGGAAGAAGAAAGAGTGATTGCCCACCATTTCTTGGGGTGATTAATTTAGTAAAATGGCTAAGTTTTAATGGAAGAAAAAGGCTAAAATGGTGGGGTTAGATCACATAAAACTAGGCCAAAATTTCTCAAGTTTGCACGTACATTCGGTTTGACTAAGCTAGGTCCCACGTGAGTTAGCTCACATGCATCTTGGTAACTTTAAAAGATTTTATGATCTGATAATTTTGTTTTTTTTATGTCATGTTGAAGTAAGCAAAATCTAGTGGATAGTTTAGTTGAAAAGCCAGCTCAGTCTGATTGTGACTTTCTTTTGAGTTGGGAGAATTTATGGTATGATCTATAATTCTATATCATATCATCATGATATTTACAATTTTATGAGTTTAATTAGAATTATGTTAGGCATGTCACTGCAGAAAATTCACTGCATACCGTCAGCATTTCCAGCGGTCATTTGATCGTCAGAAATACCAATGGTCTAACCGCCGGTATTAAAGACTTAACCGCTGAAAATTCCGGTGGTCAAATAAACACCGGAAATGCAACCGATATTATGTTTTTTATGCCGGTATTTAACCGTCATTTTTAAGTGAAAAATTTCATGCTGTTTGAACCGCCGGAAACGCCGTCAATAATGGACGATTTTATTGTAGTATGTAGGAAACTAATTTTAGTTAGTTATAATTTCTTCTTTTTTTAAGATCATGAATGATAGGTTTTTAAATATGATAGATCTCAAAATACGCAGATAAGTATATAAAAAAAAAAGATATTCTAATATTTTTTTGACCTAAATTTTACTAAATATTACTGTGAAATCACATACTTTTTATAATATATTAATTAATTTTCTAAAAATATAACCATTAATTTAATCTATAGTTAATTTCTAGGGGCTTAACTCCTTAGAATTCAATTAATTATAGGAGTTTGCTTTTATAGAAAATTTTAACACAGACACACAAATCTATATAAATCTCTAGGACTTATTTAAATATAAATATATATTATCTTTTTATTTCATAGAGTATGTCTTTTATCTATGATATTGGCTAAGTCATATATTTAAGGTTTTCTAATTGAGGTGACCCAAGATGAGCTGATTTGAAGAACATCTAAAGATGACTTGCCAAGAAATATTCCAAGATATCATGCCTAGATAAGTTATAACTAAGATAAATAATTAATATAATTAAGTATATATTGTTGCGGGCTAGAATATACGCGGCGATAGAGTTAAAATACTTTCGTCTTAGTGTTGTATGAATATTCAGCACACAAACATGAAAGGAAAATAAACACAAAGATTTTTACGTGGAAAACCCGAAAGAGGGAAAAAACCACGGGGTCAAGCCCAGTTGAAGTAATTCCACTAGTGTTTCTTTGAAGTACAGAGGCTGATTCGTCCCACAAGTTAGGACGATCAGATTACAAAGAGTTTTTTTTGAATTGAAATTCAGTTACAAAGTTATGCAGAATTCCGGCGTCTCCCGAATATCCGGCAGAATTCCGGCGTATTCAGGCGGCGGAAAGAACTCCGGCGGTGGTCGAGAAGGAGCTGATTCTCCTCCTTCTTCTCTTTTCTTTGCTTGACTCCCCTCTTGTGAAGACTGAGTGCTCTATTTATAATTTTTCTGGAGTGGCATAGCTTGCAAATAGGCGCGAGATCATGGGCGAATAGGGAGTGGTTGAATGGACGGCTGATATTGAATCCTTTGATCGTGCACCATTCGTTGGATATTTGAAGGCCTTAGTGATGTTGGAATTTGGTGATCTTGGGCTCGTTGGATTTGTCTCGTCGAGCCGCTCGATTCGACTATAAGCTCGTTAAAATCGGAGACCGTTTGGTAACTCAAATTGTGGTACGAGCTTTCCAACAGCACTTCGGGCGCTTGATTTGGGCTTATTTGGGCTCGGATTGAGTTGAGTTTGATGTCGTTGGGTTCGTATTTCCGAGACGCTCAGTTTGACTATAAGTTAGCTTAAATCGAAGTTCAGGTGCTTCCAGATTTAATTTTTGAAGTTTCCGGATTGGTTTTTGCCTCGAGATTTGTGCCCGATCAAGATAATTTATGATGACGTATCAAATATATATATATTAGATGAGCGAGTAAATTAAGATAACTAATTACATTAGATGAGAGATCCAACTAAGTCAATCAAACGTATTAGATGAGATAGCAAACTAAGATGACCAAGTATATTGGCTAAGAGAGTTAACTCAAATGACTGAGTACACTAGTTGACAAAATCGACTAAATTGATTGAATATATTAGCTAATAGTGCTAGATGAGATGACTAATGCACTAGCTAAGAGAATAAATCAAGATGATTAAGTACACTAGCCAAAGAGCCAACTTATATTATGAATATTTAAGGAATAACAGAGGTTTCTAGTAGGGATTAAGTATATACCAAAAACTAAATCATGCATTTTTTGGTAAAATATATGAATATGTTAGATTAGTATAATTACTAGCCTCAATATATACATCCAAGAACTTTCTTATGTTTAAATAAGGGCACACAAAAAGAGATTTAAGTAGTGAAAATCTGAGCTTTAATGTAAGAAGAAATAAGTAGTTCACTAACCCATTTACATAAGGAGACATAAGTAGAGCATTGAATAAATGAAAAGAATTATATAAAATCTCTAATTAAACTTATCTCTTAATAAGCTATCATAATTGAGTTTCTTAAATTATATGTTAACATGCATGTCCGCATGCACGCGCGCACACACACATATAATTCATAACATTTTTAGGAAAAAGGACTAATTCGTCATGTGACTAATTTTGTATTTATTTCCAAACTAATACTCTTCCAAAAATTTTGAACTTTTGATGAGGAGGATCTTCTTGAAGAAGACTCTTTCTCTCTCTCTCTCTCTCTCTCTCTCACATCTCATTTATTGATGCCTCTTATCTTATCCTTTCTATTACCCATGGGGATCATTTCAACAGTTCAATTAAAAGGGGAAGAGGGTGATTATGATATGAAAAGAGTGTGGTGCTAGTATAGGCCATTGTAGGTAGGGCTTCTAAAAGTTATATCAACACTAAAATGATAATTCATCTCCCTTACACTACAGGAGAAATGCCCATTACCGGCGGTTCTAACCGGTGGTTCATGGACCGCCGGTTTACCGGCGGCGTAGCCGGCGGTCTGACCGTCGGCTTTTAACGGCGGCCGAACCGATGATTTTGCTACGTTAAGCCGCCGGACATCAATATGAACCGGTCCACAATAATCTAGCGTAACCGCCGGATTTCGGCGTTTTTCCTATAGTGTTAGTAAACCATAAGCAAGGTTGAATTACTAATCTAGGTTGAATCATGAGGTGGACATGAAATAAGTTGGTTGAGGAAAAATTAGACCAAAGTTGACCATAAACCTTAATCTTGACCTACAACATGATCTCATAAATGTTAAGATTTTTGTGGCTATCTGAATGGTGAAGTCATCATTATTGACTAATAAGTCATATTTTTTAAATGTTTTAATCAACTTTAATATTATTTTATTATATCGATCATAAGATGCACGTAGCTCAATATAAGAATAGGCTCTTTTAAGCATCTAGAGTGTTTTATGAAATATGCCTCATTGCTCATCATCCTGATTGCTACATATATCTTTCCAAATCTTTTTTTGCTGAAAATAACTCCCATTTATACTATCTTTGATGTCTAAAATTTGGCCATGACTTTAATAAAAAATGTTCAAGAGGGATTAACCCTCTAGGAGGTAATTAAATATAAAAGCTTGCTCCTTTGTGGAATTTTAACTTAAAACAAAATAAATCTTATATTTCTTTCTCAAGATAAGCAAGTGATATATATATATATATATATATATATATATATATATATATCTCCCACACGCATAAGCTAGCACACATGCCTTTTTGAATTCATTCAGTGAATTGTTTTCTACCTCTTGAATTAGTATAGTTCTCTTTTCATTGAAGTATTTAAAATAGATATATTTTTATTCATTCATCTTTCATTGAACTCAAGAGAGGGATATGCCTTACATCTCTCAAAATGATGCATTCTTCTTCCCTTTGGTGCATCATTTAATTTGAAGCCCATGTAATTTTGATGAGTACATTGGAAAACAATTCATCTTTAGTTATAGCCAATTAATATTTTATTGTCTTGTTCACATTATTTGCAAATATGTACATACATTTTTTATGTGGGTGCCATATAAAATTTACTTTTGGATAGTAGGTAGCCAACCACCCCATCTTTCATACCCATTACTCACAATTTAGTTGATGGTGTGTTCATGTAATTTTTTTAAAGTATCTAAATTAAATATATTTTTACTCTATGATATTTTAAAATCATACATTTTTCTAATTCTCACAACTCGTCATAGTGCCGTGTTAGTATAAGGCTTCGTTTTGGATGGCTTTCTTACTGCTTAGAAGTCTTCTTTAAGAACTAGTAAGAAAGACGTCCCACATGAAGCCTAAGATCTTCTCTTACTAGCTTATAATATTTAGTTGATAATGTGAGTATATAGATATATTTTGTGATGACCCTATCAACATATTATCATTGTAAATTTTTATTCAATATGCAGTACTTATGTGTATTTCAACATTAATTTGGTGATAAAAATTCTTATATGGCGTAATATATAGATTTGATAAATGTTTGTGTGTATGATTATCATTTGGAAGCAACCACAAATATATTCAAAGATGATTTTAATGTTAAGCATTCTTGAATAAATTTTCACTCAGAGGATAAAGATCAAGTTGTTTATTATAGAAATAATTCGAGGGAAGGATTTCAACATATGAAGATTCCAAGGGTATAAATTAAGTGTCCTGGAAGTTTTCAATATATTAAATTGAGTAAAATCATTAAAAATATTTAAGGATGATGAACATATTAATAAAGTTGACTAAATATATAACTTAAATGATATGTTTTAGATTTTACAAAAAAAAAAAATTATTGTTAGGACTTAGGGCTTTATTTAGATTAATTTTTGATATATTTCCTTAACTTCTTATTCATAAATCCATGAAAATTATTTTACTTACTTTTTATTCTGTGATCATGACAAAAATTTGTTCATATTCATGATCTTGTTCACCCTATATATTGTGATAAATTTATTTTAGCTTAACTTAATCATAATATTCAGTAAATTTGCTTAATTAAAAATTATTCCATTAATTGCTTAATTGATGAAACGAGCATAATTATAATATTCCAATAATTTTTTAATTATTTATTTTATGTTTTATCAATTTAAATTAAATTAATTTTCTTGTATTATATTCAATTTTTAAAGCAGTCAAAATATGTTTATTTTAGCTAATCATATCAGTGCATTGTATGATAATAAAGTTATCAATATCATAATTAAATCTAATTTCTACAAATAATTTCTAGTTTTATTAGTCATTAGGAGAGTCTTTTGCAATCATTTGAGGGTTATTATGAATTTTTTTTTAATAATAAGATTAAAATTAGGCACATAAGTCTACAAATACCACCATATTATGAATTAAGAAGAAATTGTTAATGAAAATGAGAGTTGATTACCATTCAGAGTAAAATTTTCTAAAATAATTTTAGAGGAATTTCAATCATTAATCTAAATCAATTATTTGAGACCATCATTATAAGCAATATCTTTTATTTAATTTTTTTAGGATTTTTACGTGCCCTTTTCAGTAGAAGAAACAAAATAGTAGTTCATAAACAAAGGATTCCAAAAAATAGTGCTGCTCATACATAAAGAACATGCTTTAGTACTCAGTAGTAACAATAGGATCTACCATTTTATCCTTAACTACCATCTGCTAGCTATTACATTAATACGTTAATACTTGAACAGTACTTTCAAAAACATGGAATTCATGCAAAGCTTCACTCATCAAAAAAGTGGATAGTAATCATAATCAAACACATCATCAGTCGAATACCAATTCTCCATGAAAGCAGCCTCTGAACCACCCCAAACCTGACCATTTATGACTGTCTGACTTGGACTCAGTTCCCGCAAAGCCTCGTCATCCATCAAACACCTTATATTTTTATCTTCTTCTCCTTCTTCAGCTACTTTCATGGAGCTATCTTCTGGAGGAAGAACAACACTTGGTGGTGAGAGATCGAGCACCTGAGTGTTCAGTTCACAAGCCTTTGAATTAGCACTTCTAAGACAGCTCTCAGTCACAATACTGCTCAGGTCACCAGACTTAGAATCACTATAGAACTCAAATTCAAATGGGATTTCAATATGATTAGTACTAAAGTCATGATTTGCTTGGTTAGGTAGATCAGGAGGAAGTGGAAGTGGAAGTGGAAGTGGAAGATTAGCCGATGATGAGGCCAGGTTTAGGGTTTGGTTTTGGAAAGGAGTGAAAGAAGATATGGAGGAAAGGTCAGGATAGATGAAGTTGGTTCTAGCTTGAGCCCCTTTTAAGGAGATTGCAGCTTTGTCATAAGCTAATGCTGCTTCATAGGCTGTGTCAAATGTGCCAAGCCAGTGTCTTTCCTTTGTTGCTGGGTCTCTTATTTCTGCTGCATATCTTCCCCATGGTCTTCTTCTTACTCCAAGAAACCTGCCTGGCTCTGCTAATCTTCTTCTTCCTCTTCTTTCAGTAGTTGGAAGGTGAGATGAAGTTTGGTAGATGTAAGTGTTAAGCAGTGGAATACCATTCTGAGGAGGATATTTGGGGCTTTCATGTGAGGGTTTTGGAGTTCTTCTTCCTAGGGTTTGAGAGTTAAAGAACATGTTGAGGTAGAAGGAGATACTAATGAATAGGCTGCAACGGAGCTATATTTTGTTTGTTTGTTTGTTGTTTTTGTTTGGTGGTGGATGGGAAGAGGAGAAGGAATGGAGGAACTGGGCTTGCTTTGTAGTGTTTGTATAAGTACGAAGGAAGAAGTGGAAGGAAGGGAACGGATGGGACATTTATGGTACTGTACTGATCGATAGACAAGCCTACACATACAGTGTCTTTCTATCTTCTTCTCTTTCCTTTTGCTTGATAGCTTGTTTTAGTAGTTAGGGTTTCTCTCCTGTACGTAAATGATTAAAGCCTTGTCATTGCTGCAAGTGTGGGAGGTTGTATAAATTGCTTATGGTCACGATGTCTCAATTGTATATAGCTTTGATAAAATAAAGGTGCAATCAGTTTATGAGTATCCTTAATCATCATTCAGCTAATCTTATATACTCAAATCCAAGTTTCGAATTCAAATCCTCTTGATTAGTAGCTAAAGCTTCCAACCAAAAAATCAAGATGAATTGAGTATTGCAATAATTTTTAGAAAAAGGAATTTAAGGTCCAATACAAAAATTTATAATAGAAAACAAGATATCTATGGCATTAATATTAGGGGATGTTTTTTTTAGAGTAAGGAAAAAAGTTTTTTTGGTAACTTATATATATATATACCAGAATTGGGGAAGTTCACCCTTGAGGATTAAGCAAATATTGCTTAATATATCATCAAAGGCCTTCTGGCATGACGAATCCCAGGCATTCTTTTTGGCTAAGGCAGTGAAGGGCTGACATCTGCCAGAGAGATTAGAGAGAAATCTTCTCAAGAAGCCAAGTCTTCCTTGAAGAGATCTTAATTGAGTCAAACTTTTCAAAGGTTCCATTTCATGAATTGCTTTGATTTTTGTGGGATCTATTTCGATTCCTCTATGTCGAACAAGAAATCCTATATATATATATATATATATATAAACATTATCAAGTGCTGTTTTTCATGAAAAAACCTAAATATATTTATTGGGTTATGTTATTGTTTGCATACTATACTATTGCACTAATGATATGTTTTCACCAACTCAAGTGAATATATTTTCAACATTACCTCTAAGGTTTTGTTTGGGACGATTTTCTCCTCGTTTTCTAAAACAACTTTCTAGTATAAAAAATTTTTGAATTTAAAAATTTTGTACTAAAAAGTCGTTTTAAAAAGCAGTACGGAAGATATCCCAAACGAAGCCTAAATTAGATATCATGAAACTAGTACTAAACATTCTTTGTATATTGAGCTACATGCTTTAATTTAATGTTAAAATGAGGCTGCAAGCGACAACAAAACTGAAGTGTTATTAGGATCAAGAATCATGTGCTAAGAAAATACAATATAGAATACACCAAAACACACATGATTTGTACACTAGGCTTTTGTAACTATGACTTCAATTGTACACCATAATTATAGCTTATGTATGCATAGAACACATATCATAGGTTTCGTTTGGGACAATTTTTTTATTATTTTCTAAAATAGAGTTCAATAAATTTTTGTATTAAAAAGCTGCTTTTGAAAGCATTAAGAAACTTGACACAAACAAAATCTTAGGCTTCGTTTGGGACAACTTTCTTATTGCTTTTTAAAAGTAGTATTTTAGTACAAAACTTTCTTTTTCATAAAAGTTTTGTACTGAAAAACTGCTTTAATAAGCAACAAGAAAGCCGTCAAAAACGAAACCTTAGTCTCCTTGCCCTAGTCAACCTAACATCTACATAAATTGTGTAACATAATAATAATACATTTAACCTTTTGAGAAGGTAACAAGGTTTTAAAATAATAATAATAATACATTTAATCATCTCTTGAAGTCCTTGCATCAACTCTTACATGAAAATGTTATGAATCTATTTCCACATAAATGAAGACATCACTTTTTGGTTTCCCTAAGATGCAATGTTCAAATACAATAATAATAGCTCCTTGCGTTATTTCTACAAATGATTCTACCAAGAAAATGGATTGTTGAAAAATCATGACTCACTATTATACAAAATTGGTCATATTATTCTCTAATCTTGGATTATTAATCTCAAAATTGTGCTCTTATTTCAATTTCTTATGATGAGGATGTGAAAAGACACAAAGGGGAAATATCACAAAAAATGAGAATAATGTGTCAGAATGAAACAAACAAAAGAGAAGAATAAAGCACAACATAAAAGATATTAAGATTTGAGTTATTTGGCTCCAAACAATGCATAAAATAATTTCCTATTATCTCTTAGTGATTAAGACTAATCTTGTCTTTAAAAAGTTAATAATTTTAAGTATTAATTTATTCTTTTTTTTAATTTTGATATCAATGTATTATAATTTGTGAAAATGTTCACTTACATTAAGTACATATCATACACTTTTGAAACAAAAGTTTTTTATTTTATGTTTTGATAAAAAAAATAGTATAACATGGCTTCTAAAATTAATTACAAAAAAGCATCAATTTCTCACAAATTTTTTTGGAAAAAAAAAAAAGATTATGATGCCAAAAACTTCTCAAATTAATTTGAGCATCGCGCGAGCTTTAGCTTAAGCAAACTTATAATCAAAATGACATTATGCTAATACTAAAATCATCATAATTTGAGTTTAATGAAATTAAAATTTGTGCTCATAATTATAATTAAAAACATAAAAAAAAATTATTTGAAAGTTCAAAAAAAAAAAAAAGAATGACCCATTGAGATAATTATTCTAATAAGTTCAAAATCACTTAAATTTGAATTCACTTGTACACTATAATGGAAAAAACATTTTAAGTGGACCATGCATTTCCTTAATCCAAACATAAAACTCCAAGAGAACTCGATCATGGTAAAGTTGTGACTTATGCCTGTCAATCTGAACCATGGATGCATGCCCCTCTGCCAAGACAATCTTTTGGAAATCTCTCACTACAAACAAGCATGTCAAACCAAATGATCATGATGAGCCGATGAGGTGCTCTAGTTTACATATAGTTATCATGAAATTTTAGAAGAAATAATTTTTTTGAAGCCATTATGGACCTTTAGGCAACAAAATTGTAAGTCGTTCATTAAATTGTAAGTCTCATTAATGTGGTTGTACTAAAGGTAGTACCGATCTAGTATATTCATTATTCTAGGACCCAGTTAGTCAAACTAATTTGGTGTGAATTCTCACATATCCTAACTTAGCTATTAATTTTGAGTTCTAGAATATCTAATTTACCTTAAATAAGCTAAGAATTGAAATGGGGGGAGAGAAAAAATATATGAGGCAAAATGTTCTTTGGAGCGTTGTGACACTGGGAGTGGCGACCCTGGGAGTGACAGCACTGCCTTCTCTGTTTGGGAGGAAGAATTAATAAAGCACTATATATGGTGTTGGGGGACTGGTTCATGTCATTGGAGTTGCTAGCATATCATGTTAGGGTTTGTTTGTTTAACTCGTTTATTAAATAGGTCGGGATCTAGTTGACTAGATTTAGGTCAACAATGATACCGACCCATTGAATTTTGACAGACTTACTCGAATCACCAACTATAGTCATCTAACCTCCATTGTGTGATACTATCCTTCTGACCTTTATCACCCTCCGACTAAGATCCTTCTGCATCCATCTCCAATAAAAATAAAAAAAAAACAAAAAAAATAAGATTATAAAAATAATACCTCACCGCTCAAATCCTCTACCCTTATTTAATCTAATGGACCTTTATCATTCCTTGAAATGTTAATACTATTTATAATATGATCACAATCAGCTCATTAAACTTCTTCTCATAACCCATCACATATATTAATATCAAAAGTAAAGCACTAAATGTTAGTTAATTAAGGGAAAATGTAATTTCTTATAAGGAATAATTAAATGTAATCGGAACATGAATTTTTAAAGCTTCAGTGTTTACTTGAATTCAAGCTCTTAGTGATACCTTTAAAACCATAATCAATGAGAGTTCTGAGAGACTCTAGGACCCATGGCTACCAATTGAACCAAAATTAAACAAGCATTAGTAGTAATTACATGGGTTTCATAACAACGAAAATTACACCACAATCCTTTGACCTCTGTCGACTATAGACTACAGTCCTCTGACATATCATATGACTACGATCCCTTGACCACATTCACCGAACTAAAGTCCCTTGACCACCTTCACCCATACAGTTCTCCAACCACTGTGGTCTGACTACAATCCTCTAACCACCATCTCTGATTAGTGCCTCAAAGCATCATCGCTCGACATTGGTCTTCCAATTGTCATTGTCATACCATAGTCATTTTGACCTCTATCGTCCACCAACTTCGGTCCTTAAACCACCGTTGTCAAACTAAGTTTCTCAAACCAACATCGCTTGACTATAATCCTTTCAATCAGGAACGCCTGTCGATTATGATGATCATTTGACCTCCATCACTTGACAACTACGATCCTTCATCCAATAATATCGACTAACTAAGATCCACGGACCTACAATCTCCTTATTAGTGTCACATGGCTACTCCAATCGCTACTAATTCTTCAACTAGAATCATTAGCAATGCCAACACACTCCATCACTTACAAGTCAAACTTTTCTCACAACCTTTAAGCCGATATAAAGTCTACCAAACATAATATCTCTTCGACGCTTCGAAGCCAAGGAAGCCCGCGTGCTCCATTAACTCCTCCGTTGGAAATACGTGTCGAGCAGAAGAAATAACACAGTTGGATTCTGTTGCGAGGTCGGATATGGGAATGGCGTGGTGGTCCGCACAGTTCATTTGCTACAGGGCCATGCGGCTAATTAATACCACGGCAAAAGACAAAGGACGCAACGCAACCATCTCTCCATTTTCTCCGCGGAGATTTGACGTCGGAGATAATGCCGCATCAGAGTAAGTAGCTCCACTGTTCAGTCTGCCCATCGCCAGAATATCCTTCGCTTGCCACTTCACTTGCCATTCTCTCTCTCTCTCTCTCTTGGACTGGAGGGTTTCCTTCAGGTGCTCAGCGGGTATTGACTCCCTATCTGTGGCCACTCTCGGATACTGTGACATGTCTATTCCCTTCCGGTCTAAAAAGGCAAAAGCTGATTCCGAATGGGAAGTGGACGATCTATGGTTTTTGGGTTACTATAATTATGAATATTTTGTTCTCTTATTCGTTTTTTTTTTTTTTTTTTTTGGGGGGGGTTTTTTTTTTTTTTTGTGGGGGGGGGGGGGGGATTTGAGGTCTTAGCCAATTCTATTACTACAAAGAACAGCACATCCTAGACTTTCTCCTTATTCTTTATTCTGGAAGCTAAAATCTCCCATGCTACCGCCATGACCCCGGGTTCTTAGCAA
The DNA here is from genome assembly GCF_001605985.2 of Dendrobium catenatum. Taxonomy (NCBI): domain Eukaryota; kingdom Viridiplantae; phylum Streptophyta; class Magnoliopsida; order Asparagales; family Orchidaceae; genus Dendrobium; species Dendrobium catenatum. Next base: position 734,687 of record NW_021320106.1, read on the forward strand.
CCCACAAAATCTTCCCTATGGGACAATTTTAAGCATTCCTCCCTTGGCCGCATCTGGATTAAGTGGAATGTTGATTATGTGGACTTCAAACCTTCTCTCACTTCCTACCAACTAATATATGACACCATTTCTTTAGCCTCCAAGGAGGTTTCTGATGTTATTGTTGTTTATGCTGGTAATATGTTTGCGAAGAGACAGATTCTGTGGAATCAAATTCTTAACATTGATGATAATATTAACTCCCCTTGGATCATTCTCGGGGATTTCAATTGTTGTCGTTTCCCTCAAGAGAAAGCTGATGGCTCTTTTCTCTCCAACAACAAACTCGGGGAACTTCAACAACCTGATCTTCAATATTGGGGCTCATGACCTTTCCTCAGTTGGCCACTACTTCACCTGGCACAATCAACAATTGAGTAACCTAATTCACATCAAACTTGATCGTGCCCTGGTTAACGATTCCTAGCTTGCCTCCTTCCCTAACTACTACTACTACAGAGTAGGTAACCCTCAATGCTCGGACCACTCTCCACTTATTCTGGTTCACGCGGCTAATTCCACTAAGAAGCATAGATTTGTGTATAAGAACTATTGATCTAAGAACCCGGATTTTTGGAGCAGCCTTTTTTATGTGTTCTCCCTCCACAATAACAACAGCCCATTGTACTCCTACTCCAAGCTGAAAGCCCTTAAACGCCAGTTCAAGCACAAACATTGGGCCAATTCCAACCTCATTCAGAAATAAACTCCCTTACTGATCTACAGAACACATTTATTACGCAAATCCAAGCCCAACCTATCGACCCAATCCTTAACTCCACTATGAAATCCATCAATACTAAGCTTTCCCACTACCATTTTGCTCTCTCCAGCTGGACTGCCCAACATGCTAAGGTCAAGTGACTCACTAATGAGGAAGATGATCTAAATTCCTTTATTCAAAGATCAACATCACCAAGAATCACAACCTAATCAAGGGAATCATCACTGACCATGGTCTAGTCTCCTCCCTCCAAGACATCTCACAAGTTTTCATCCAACACTACTTGTGATGCCCCAAGATCTAACTTGGAAAGAATGTCAATCAATTACTCAAACAATTTACCAGAGTTATCTAAAACTTTCAATTAACCAGTCTATCAAACATCTATAAAATTTAAAACATCAATACACAAGTCAATTCATATCTCAAAAAGTCATGTACAATACTCAGGAACTACACTACAATCACCAGTTCTGAAATCTAACAATTAATCAGTGAAATCAATGAAATCGTACGATCTAGTAAATCCAATCAAAGTCGATAAAGCAGGAATCTATAAAACAATGAATCCATAACTCAATACAGTAAACATGCAATTCAATACTATATACTGGACAAGTATAATCAACTGGCTATGTTGCTGTTGTAGAATCCATATTGCTGTTGTAGATCCGTACATTGGTTCTATCAATAAGAGTCGTCACTCTTTTCGCCCGTCGGCATTTCTATAAACTCCTTATGACTCCCAATCGTTATATCAATGATCAATGGTTTAAAGGAAAGCCCGTCGGCCCACCATCCTGTACAGGTCAATATCAATCTCCAACCAATGTTCAACCAGGTTATACGTGTTTCCCAGTATTAATAATCAATCAATAATCAGTTCAATAATCAATATTAAAGCAATCTATAACAATCATATCAATAATCATAAGCACATCAATCTAATCTATCAATTCCAAGCAAATCCGAAAATCTACGAAAATCGGGCAGCGTAACGGCAGTCGGTCAAATTTACACAAAAATCCTGCAAAAAGGCACAATTTCCAAATTCTTCCAAATTACAATAGAATATCTATAACATTAATACAAGACTATTGTCCTATAGAAATCAAATCAAATCAAGTCTTGATATTTTTCTATTCGATTAAAATCGCGTAGAATCAATTCCGACCGGTAAAATCGTCGCAGAATATAGTCAAATCGTGTACAATAGTCATATCTATAACATACTAAAAGTTGTGCGGTGAAAGTTGTGTCAAATCAAAATCATGTCGAAAAGTCGACTACGAAAACACAAAACAGATCACAACTCGGTCAAAACTCAATATCTTTGAAAACAGAAATATGATTCGGAGTCCTTACCACGAGATCTTCACTTTTCCCAACAGCAGCGTCGGACGAAAAGCGCTCCGCGGCCTCCAAAACCAGGTTTCTCCTCTTTTCCCTTCTCTTTCTCTCTCCTCAAATCAGATATTTTTATTTTAAAATGATTTTCTCTCTCATCAAAACGACTTGATTTCTTTAAATCATTAAGCTGATCGGCCCGGCCGATCGCCAAATCGTCCCGGGACGATCAGACCAAAAATATCGTCCTGGACGGTTCCCAGAACTATGTTCAGGCTGATATTTTCTACAGTGGCGATCGGCCTGGACGATCTCAAATCGTCCTGGACGATCCTGAGAGGAAAATCCAAATCAGAGAGGAACAGTAAGGGAACGAGGTCTCACACTACTCCTCTTTATTCAACTCCCTCTCCCCTACTAACCTCAACTCCCCCCTTTGCCTCATCCCCCTTGGTAACACTGTCCTAAATCACCTGCTTCATGGACTGATTGCCCTTATCACTATGGAGTATATTAAAACCATTGTTTTCTCGGGTCCCACTTGCTCTGCCCTGGGCCCTGATGGGTTCTCATTTGAATTTTTCAAGACTACTAAGGACTACATCAATCCCCAATTATGTAGTGTTGTGCTATCCTTCTTCTCTACATGCACGATGCCTAAGCATGTGAAAGCCACTACCATAGCCTTAATTCTTAAGCACCCTCATGCCAACAATGTAAAGGATTTTAGACCAATCTCTCTTTGTAATGTTATCTACAAAGTTATTGCAAAAATCATTGCCAATAGAATGAAAGATGTTTTGCCTCACATCATTCACCCTAGCCAAGGTGGATTTATTCAGAATAGGGTCATCTCTGATAACATCCTACTTGTTACAGACCTTCTGGATGATATTAATCGGAATGCTAAGGAGAAATTTTTTTATGCCAAATTCGACATCTCCAAAGTGTTCGACACAGTCTCTCGGGAGTACGTTCTCCATCACCTTAGATAACGGTTCCCTGATAAGTTCATTTCGTGGATTAAAGCTTGCATCATGGATGTTCACTTCTCCATTTGCATCAATATAGCGCTTGAAGGCTTCTTTAATTCCTCTTTTGGGCTGTGTTAGGGCTGTCCATTATCCCCCTACCTCTTTAGTGTGGTCATGGATGCCCTTTCTTCTAGCTTTGGTCAGGCTTCCAACAACTACAGCTTTCTTGGGATGGACTCGGCCACCTTCCATGTCCCATTTAATATATGCTGATGATCTACTTGTTTTTGTTAAGGCTAATATAGGCAATGCTCACACCCTCAACACCTTACTGCAGCAATTTGCTTCTGTTTCTGGGATTCAGGTTAATCCTTCAAAAAACACTATTATCTTCTCTAAAACACCCCCCAAGCTGCCTAAATTTGTGCTACCCTCAATATCGCCCAAACCTTTCAACCTTCAAATACTTGGGTCTGTCTGTCTTTTACATAAAATTGAGGCCTAATGACTTCCAACCTCTGATCCACAGAATTGCAAATCGTTGGATGGTTGGAAAGCAATTCTTTCCTTTGCTGACAGAATCCAATATCTCAAACTCACTATTAGCAACACATTGGCTAACTGGATAAGGGGCACTATCCTCCCTAAAAGCTGTTGCAAAACTATTAATCATCTGTGCTCAAGATTTCTTTATTTTGGCAACATTAACTTGAGGAAACTGCACATCATTGTGTGGAAGGACACCGCAAACCCAAGGTTCATTGCGGTTTGGGTATCCCTTCCATTAACTCTCTCTACCATGTTTTCTCTGCCACCCTTATTTAGAGGCTCCTTAACTCCAATAATTTTCTTTTTGACCGGTGGCGCTCTAAGTATCAGTCACTCTAGAAAACCATCTCGCCTCATTACTCACTTGATTGGAAGCTAATGTGCAATATTGCTGGTAATATCAAACATTGTATCTCTCTATTTGTTCACCGGTTCATCCCAATAGTAAACTATCCCTTCTCTCGGATCCTTGGTGCAATGGCCTCTCCATTGTTGAATTGATGGGTAGCCTTATGTTAGCAAACTATTTTCCTGTTCTCTATTACTGGGAAGTTTCTAAGATAATTGCTGGAATAAGTTGGTTTATCCCAGCTTGCTTTGACAGCTCTATTTCCACTAAGATACAAGCTATTCATATTGATCAAAATTTCACATAGCATACCTGGCTTGGCTCACATAAGCCTGATTTTAAGAGTTTTCATTTACAATTCTTTTCTTCCCAAGAGGCTGTCTCTTGGCACAAATTTGTTTGGTTTAAAAAGTCGGCTCTACGGTTTTCTACTTTCGCTTGGTTGGCTTTTAAAGGTGATCTTAAAACAGCTGATGTTCTTGGTATTCGCGGGATTCACACTACGGATTTGTGTTGTTTTTGTTTTACTGAATTGGAATCTCACTCTCATCTCTTGTTTGAATGCAATTTCACTTTCACTGTTATCAAATGCTTTCTCCCTTGGCTGGGTGATTTCCTCTTAAGGCCAACCCTCCACTAGGCGTTTGGTAGCATACTTGAACAAGGGGTGACTGGTTGCCAGACTAGCTATTACCTGTTATGTGCTTGCACAGTTATTTACCATATTTGGAGAGCTAGGAATGAACGAATTTTTGATGGTAATTATGAATCTCATGTTACTTTGACCACTAAAATTAAGAAGGCTATCACCCGCACGTAAGGTATCTACATGGAAGAATCTCCGAGCTTTATCTCATTTGCCTTAATCGATAGTCTCTAGTTGGCTATTTTTTTACCCTGGTGCTCTGTATCTGCCACTTTAGAAATTTCAACTGTCTCTCTCTCCAGGATGGTTTTATTTTTGAAAGGACAATGATGAATGCTGGTCACTTCCAGCTGCCCCTTGGAAGATCTTTTGGCAACCAGGAGCCCTGCTCATGGTTGACAATTTTGAAGCTGCTCTAGAATGTGATACTCTTCTTAGCATCCTGAGTCCTTCATAGTTTTTGCTTAGCTCTTTGTAGACTTTTTCTTCCTGCTTTTTGGGTCCCCTTTTTCATCCCGAGACCCTCTGCTTTGTTTTTCTATTTACACTTGTACTTTTTTTAATATCAATGATACAAGCTCAGCCCCCAAAATCAGAAAAACTTAATCATGGAGCTGCAGGAAAAATAACTGAGTTCCTTGAGATAAGAACAATAGAACAAAAGAGAAAGCAGAATGAGTCGAATAACAAAATCAAAAGTGGACTCAGAATAACAAAATGTCACCCATTGGCTTTTACGCAGACCCCAGCAAAGATGAGATGAGTACAGCCCCCGTTGCCAAATTGGCCATCGAAGGGGGAGCAGCATGAGAAGACCGGAAACAATACGCTGATGAGCAGGATTCATCATTTTCCAGAAGTTACACCGAAAAAGCAGACTAAATAGTCACTGAATTATGTGGAATATATATGTCCTGATATTTTCTCCATTTTTGAATTTTTAGTTTGATAGTCCACTTCATTTGATAAGAGATTAGACTAAAATTGTTCCAAAACTTTCTGTTGTTTCTTTCATGCTACAAAGAGTTAATGATACAGTAAATAGAAAGAAAAAAAAAAAAATGGTAACAATAACAGCACTATTCCTCTTAGAAATGTGGCCCAGTAGCTGCAGAACATTTGGACTTTGGAGGAAGATTCAGGCAAAGGGGGTAACATCACATAATATGCAGAATATATAGTTGCATTCTAAAAACAAGTTGCTCATCGTTTCCATAGCTTCATTGCAAAAGGAGCAGCCAAGAAGAACAACCTGAAGCTCGGCATATGAGTGCCCGAGCACTTCAAACCATTACTAGCTGCAGGAATAATGGGAATAGCAGAAAGGGACTCACGAAGGGAAGAAGGAAAATAGTTGGGGAGCTTCCATTATGGATGATGATGGAGATAAGAGAGGTGGCAGGCAAGTATGAGAGAAGGAAGTTAATATCAGTAAACTCAGGCTTCGTTTGGGACAGCTTTCTTCCTGCTTTTTAAAATGATTTTGTAGTACAAAAATTACAGTAAAAAGCCATCCCAAACGAAGCCTCAGATAGAGCTTTGCCACCGCACCCCAAAGTAAAGAGATGTTGCTTCCAGGAGAGACATCAAAAGAAATATTATGTTTTTTATGGATTGAGTAACTGCTTGAATATTTTTCCTAAATTTTGAAGTTTTTAGAGAGTTATAATTCTATGAGGAATGGTATCTAAAATTTCACTAACTAGCAAGAATGCAATCAGAGGAGAGAATACGCCATATTTAGGAGCAATTGTATGGGACAGAGTAGTGGAGATCAGGATGCCCAACCCACCTAAATGTCTATATTTGCATAGTTTTTTCATAAGAAAAGTTGCATCTTTTTCATATTGATGTCACCATGATAAAGGAATTGTTGTTATTGAATTTCATAAACTAAATACTGCTAGTAAAGTAGAAGCTTTTTGCCTTCAAACCTTCAAGAAGAAGGGTGCCTTTATGAATAAAGATTGAAAATCAGATATAAGGAATCTTCTAGTGGAAATAGGGTTACCTAAGTAGAGAATGGTGATATTTCCAATAGGTAAGTCAAGAATATTACTGAGGTCACCTTTAATATGAGTATGTCTTGACAAGCATATAACACTTTTGGGAGAGTGAGCAAATATAGATAAAATAAACCGATTATATCACAAAGAGTAAGTGAATGAAAGTGGGCAGAGATAATAAAACGATCAAAGCAGCAATAACTAAAACAACCGTGAGCCAATTAGGAGAGAATATCTAAAGCACCAAAGAAAGATAATGAAAACCAATAAAAATTGTATTAGAACAATAGCAAATAACAACAACATCATCAAGTCTTTATCCCACTACGTGGGAACGCCTACATGAATCATTTTTCTCCATTATATTATTTTAAGAGTCAAATTCTCATTTAAATATAATAAAAAATGGATCTAGTTATAGCAGACAAAGGAGGAAAATTGTTGCCTTAAATGATTTCTTATTAGTAGATCTAGTTATACTAGGGGAAAATTGGTAAAAGCATGTCAAAATTGTTAAAGCTGCCATATATGTTAATATTCTTTGAGTCGGGAGCATGCATGGCATAATCTCAACATCTATCAAGTATCGTGTCACCTATCGACTCAATTCTTTCTAGCACCCATGCATTTCTGTCAACTTTACTGGGGATGATTTTCTCTCCATTACTAAGTTGCGGTTTATGTCTTATACATACCTATATTAGACATAATTGGGTTTATTATCCTTCTTAGAAACACTCTAGTTTTGTTCCTTGAGTATGGTATTGATTAACCAAGCCTAAATTTATTCCTAATCTTGATTATTGTGTTGATTGATCTATCCTTTCTGACCAAAGGAAGTCATCAACATTGTGTGTTTGATGCCAACATGCCAAAGAGTAGATCATTTTGGCATATGTCCTGACAACTTTTTTCGTCGCGCATACCGACTGGCCTTGGCATACTTTTGGTCGACAACTCCACATAGTTAGTTGAGTTTAGGGAAAATTAACTTCTGGTAAGTAGAATTATGGCTCAAGTCTTGGTTTGGCATGAACATAGGTCTAGTTAGTGGCTCAAACTATAAAAATGTCATGCCTCTCCCATCACTTGTTTTGCACTTGTAATTGTTTACTTACAACTAAAATTGCCTACTATTGTCAAACTAAACCACCAATTGGTGCTAATCGGATTTACTACTCCTATTACAAGTCTTCATTGCAAGTGTATTACACAACAGAGAAATCAAACTCCAGCGAAGTAAAGGATTGAAGAAATAGTTATTGTTGCGGTACAAAGTAGCCGTCTAAATTGGAACGTAATACTGAAGCAATGTCGAGAGAAAATAGCTTTAAAAAATGTTTTTTTTACATTGAATATTTCTTCTAAAAGCAGAAAAATAGACCATAAGGTCCATAACCATACGTCTAAAGAATATCCCAGCTCTAAATGCAGAAAAAAAAAAATTCAAACCAAGTTATTTCCAAGGAAATACAGACTCTATCCAAACCGCTTTCAGCAAAGTAGTTCTTGCTCCAGAATTTCTGCCATTCTGAGCTATATAATCAATAGGAATCAAGTTCAAGCCACGATAACTTGTGCTGTTGAAAGGAGAACATGAGATGATTGCCTGTTTATGTCCATCTTCTTTGCAAAAGTAGTACACAGCAGCAGGCCATCTTCCAGTAAGTAATGGATGGTTGCAAAGACTTGCTACTACCAAGTCTGAAGTCCATCTTTTCTCTAATAGTCTGCACCAACTAATCTCCATTTCTGAGGGTTTTTTCACTTCTGATAAAAAAGATAAACAGTCTTCAAAGATAGGAGGGGAAGAAAAGATTGCTACTTGTTTGGTTGCAGGTTTCAAGGGCTGATGATAATCGGGAAGGTCGGATCATCTATGGTTTAAAGGTTTGAAGAAATAGTTATTGTTGCTGTACAAAGTAGCCATCTAACTTGGAAAGTAATACTGAAGCAATGTCGAGTGCAATTGAATTTGGAGGGGAGCTGAAGAAGAATGCAATCATCAATTTTCCTTGTTTTGAAAACCATGGAGAATCAGCCAAGGCTGACCTGTGATAAATTTGGTCAAGTTTGAGTGAGAGAACCAAGCTGATTGCCAGCTGCGGTGGATGCTGCAGAATCTTACGGGATCTGGCATTGAAAGTTCAGAGAAGCTGGCCAGGATTTGATATCCAGCTGGACAACTTGCTGCCATCTACTTTCAGTTATCAGTTCCATCGCAAGTAATGAGAGCACGATCTATATTTTTGGCTCAGTGCCAATATATAAATATGGACTAAACAAATAAATAATTTTTCATGGATTAATCTACAAGCTTTCTAGTTATGCAACATATTGTGTTTAGACCGTTGCAAAATACCAACTGTAGCAGGTGAATTAACGTTCACAAGCTAAATGCTACTATGGCAAATGACATGGAGCTACAGCGAGGTCACCCATTATGACCTCTCAGAAGTCCGGTCTTTGATTTGAATCAAGAAAACAACTTTTGTCCTACAGGAGTAAGAGTAATCATGAATACGTTAACCTCCCTCAAGTCCAATATATAAAGGCAAGAGTGTTGAGACTTACACAGATGTGGAAAAAAAATATTTATTAGTTTATATAGTTCTGCATTAAATAAGATTTGTTCCACGTCTGCAAATGACAGGACAGTCACTTTGGAAGGTTCATATAACATTACTTGATTTTAAGCACAATATTTAAAATTACACAATTTGAGACACTTTTACCTAGGATGCACAGTAAAGGCTATGAGGCGTACATGTCAGTCGGAGTGAGCTGCAACTCAGTGATATTTCAAGGAGGTGCAAGCCTCATATTGATATGTTAGATTCTTTCAAAATTTTAATTTGTAAGACTAGAATCTCAAAATTAGTTTATATGCCCATAATTTCTTTTAAACCTAAACCTATTTCTTAAAATAAAAATAAAAAACACTAAATCAAAAATCTCATACTTCAAGGAGACTCACACCCGCATGTTGAAGGAACCAACAACCCTGCTTATCTACTTTTATTTCTTTCTTAATTAACTGATTTTTTTTATCATTTGCATTTCCTTATCTCTATTTTGAATGAATTTTCATTTTATGGTTATTTTCGAATGACTAGAGGTATTGAGAAGAGTTCAAAAGAAAATAGAAAAGATTCTACATAAAAGAATAATGTTTTAAGTGCAAATTTTAAATAGTGAGAAGACTTACATCTATTTGAAATGCAATTATTATAATAAAGTTATTAAAGGAGGTATAATAATAATGAAAGAACATCTTTTCGATCCTTATAAGAACCTTGCACAATGTAACAAAATTGCTCAAGTAGAAGAAGAAATTTGTGATTATCTTAATAAAGTGATCATGTCAAAATATTTAGCACAATGCCAATTTGACGATAGAGTTGACTGTGGCTACTATTATGGCAGTGGACCTAGTGGCAAATATTCTTCTTCTCCAAAGTCACAAATTTTCAATAAAAGTGCACCGGGACCTATCGATGAAATATATAATGAATATGGAAGATGACAAAATAATGATTCAAGAGTGGACTATGGAATGTCTCCACAAAATGTCATGAGGGTGTTTGAATGGGCACGGGCAAATTCTTCTTTGAGAATGCAATTACATTTAGGTGTTGTTTGGTTGAATTACTTTAGGGTGTAAAGTATTCAAAATGTAAGAGTTTACAAATTTTGGGTGTTTAGTTGGAATACATAATGATGCAAAATTAAAGTAAAGTAAAAGTAATGTAAAGTGAAGTATTTCATTTTAAGTGAAAACCAATTTGGGCTCCAAAAATTCGCGCCATAGACTCTCCGCAGCCCCTTTCTTTTTTCTTTTACTAGTCGTTGAGGGGAGTTTTAACGTTTAAGTTTCAAGGCAAATTTTCAGAAGGCATATTGGATTTTAAACAAGACATTATCCAGAGATTGGGTTTTGCGAGGACGTTATGATCTGAGTTCTAGTTTACTATAGGCGCAAGCCCCTATAGTTAATTACCCTCTCGATAAGGAGAGAAAACTTTCGATTAAGCCTAGTCGTCAAACAGATACAAAGTATCTGGCGTATAGTGGCAGCATGATTTGGCATTTGAAAATTTAATATTTAAAATTAGAAATGTACCACTTTACACTTAAAGCAAATGGCAGGGGGAGTGATGATTACCCGATTAATATCTCATAGTTTCGTCATCCTAGATCATCATGATCGCTGGTCTACATAGTCAGAGGAGGTACTCGACCTAACCTTACAAAAGGAATTTTGAGCAGAGGTAATTTTTTTAACTTGAGTTGAGGTCAAAAACTAAACTCCTCTGATTTTGAGTGAAAATCGTTTACACCACAAGCTGCGTGATCACCACCTGTCGCCAGCAGCCTCCTGCCGCTGCTAGCCACCAACCGCCGCCACCGCCGATCACCTCCATAGCCACCACCACAGCCAATCACCGCCACCAGCCACCATCACCGCCCGCCACTCGTATGCCAACTACCACCGCCGCACGCCTTCGTCGCTTACCTCCGGTCGTCACCATTTAGGACTTTACATTCATTACTTCTATCCAAACAAAAAAATCATTCACCTGCATTTACTTTACATTCATCCAAACAATTTCAAAATATTCCTTTTACACTGCATTTTTTTCAGTCAACCAAACAGCCCCTTAATGAGACAACTTCTCCATCATTGTTCAACAAAATTCATTAAATAGGTTCATATAATTGATATCTTAAACCTCCTTCATGTATGAAATCAGAGATTGGATATTGAAGAAGAAACTAAGCACCACTAAAAAGATAATTGAGAAGATTAAGAGAGCACAATCACAAACTAGAGTTTTAATCAAGTTAGATGGTTGGTCGGATATTAAAAATAGAAACCTAATGAACATTCTTATAAACAATTCATATGGCACTATCTTTTTGAACTCTATTGAAGCATCGGATCAGATGAAGGGTGTATGATGCATTGTCAAACTATTGATAGAGTTATAGAGGAGATTAGAAAGCATTTACTACTCCAAGTTGACACTGCAATGTAAGTTCTTATAAGGCAATAAGAAATCATTTGATAAATAAGAAAAAGCATCTTTATTGGACTTCATTTTCCACGCATTGCATTAATTTAATCCTTGAAATAATTTAAAGTTCCCTCAACATAAGAATGTGTTAACCGAAGGTTAAGAAGATTATCAAGTTCATTTATAATCAAAGTTAGGTCTAAGCCTTGAAGAAAAAGTTTTAAGAAATAATTTGATAGGAAACACTTGTAGATCTCAAGTATTTCCTATCAATCTTCAGAAAACAGCGAGAATTCTCCACAAAAATTCACACAAAATCACTAGGAAACACTTATAAATCTCAAGTATTTCCTATCAATCTTCAGAAAACAACGAGAATTCTCCACAAAAATCCGCACAAAATCACAAAAAATAATAGATAATTTGTATTTTTTATGAAAGGGAAACGAAAAATCGCAAGATACTATTGATCTTCTATTCGAGAGGATCAATCTCTCCTAGATGTCTAGATGCTGCTAGAGCCCAAATAAAACTTAAATCTAAGAGATCTCAAATTTCAGCCAAATTCAAGATACCCTAACAATGGGAAAACAAAGTATTTAATGCATACAAATCAAAAGGAAATCCCTAAACAGTCCAACAGTCCCTACATTCAAATTTCCCTCCCAAATCCCTCAAAAATCCTTCCTAAAATGCTTTGTTAGCTCCCGCAATTCGTGCAACTAGAGCAAGAGGCGGAGATGTTCCGCCTCGTTCGCGCCTGGGCCGGTCCCGCGTGGACCGGCTGGA
>NW_021320106.1:748273-772500 GCF_001605985.2 Dendrobium catenatum
ATTCGAGAGGAGGATCGATCTCTCCCAAATCTCTAGCCGCCGCTAGAGCCCAAAGAAAACCTAAATCTAAGATATCTCAAATTTCAGCCAAATTCAAGATGCCCTAACCCTAGGAAAACAAAATATTTAATGCATACAAAACAAAAGGAAATCTCTAAATAGTCCCAACATTCAAATTTCCCTCCCAAATCCTTCAAAAATTCTTCCTAAAATGTGTCGTTTGCTTCCGTAGCTCACACAGCACCTGCAGGAGGTGGAAGAGTTCCGCCTCCATTTCGTGAGCTGGTCCAGTATGGATCAGCTGGACCGGTCCAATGAACCGGTCTAATAGAATTCATTAAAATCACAACAACTAGAATTATTTCAGCATACTTAACTATACAAAGCATTTTAGAAGCAAGGCAATCTTTGGAGGGCATATTCACTTATACAGAATGATTAAATTGTGCTTGAGCCAAGAAATTTGAAGGTCAATAAGTGAGGAAAATTATTTTGAGTGATAAACTTTGGCAAAGTGTAACTCATGCTATTGGTTCATGTACTAAGAATGATTGATGCAGAGAAAAAGTTAGGTATGTTTTATTTATTGATAGTAAAACGCTTATTAGGAGATGAATGAAGCTACAGGAAAATTTATAATTTTATAAATGAGAAATGGAAGCTTCATTGCATTAGAATATGCACATCAAAGAAAATTAGCTGAACCATCAATATCGATATGATCAAATTATTCCACCAACCTATATATAAAATTTGGTTTGTACCATTTTATGGATAGAATGATTGATGACACAACAGAGAGAGTGAGAAGATTGATCTCTAGCTTGTATCTTTCAGAAATAAAGATTCTTTATATTACAACAAAACAAATACTACAATAAAATGTTCCCCTAATAAGAATTCTATAGACAATAAATTTTAACTGTTGCTTAATGTTTTTTTTTTAATTTATTTATATATCATTCTGGTTATAATTTTTTCAAAATTAGTTGAGTGGTCGATTTAATTTGGAGATGATATTCCTGAATAACAAAGATTTGCAATCAAATTATTGGGTCTTATTTGTTCGTCAGCAAGGTAGAGCAAAATTTGGCTAAATTAATAATCAAGTTTATATCAAGAGAAGAAATTACTTAACTACCTTAACGATGAGCCCTTAGATTTATACCATATACAACAAGCATTAAAGATAGGCATTTGAGAAAAAAAGTTTTTAGGATGATGAAATCCTTCAGTTAATAATGATGTTGATGCAAGCAAAAATTTGGGAAAAGCCCCAAATTTTTGCAAGCAAAAACTAAGACTTCCTAGATAAAAGAAGATACATAAAATACCCCAAAATAGACAAAATACAGCAATTTTTTTAAATGAAAGACTCTTACAAACTTATAAGATAAAAACAAACAACTTACAACTCTTGACAAACATAAAACACCTAAAGGGGCTCTTCATTGCTTGAGAAGAAAGATACAGATGCCGTCGCCACTTGCGGAGAGAAGAAAGGGGCCAAGACGAAGAAAGGACAAGCTCGCAAGCTTGCCTAGAGGAAGATGAAGAGGTGGAACAAGCTCGCAAGCTTTTCCAATAAAGAGAAAAACCTCAGTTTTTTTGCTCCAAAATTCACATTATATCCACCTCCTAATGCTTCAAAACATCTCTAATTTATAAGAGAAAAGAGGGCAGCCAAACAGCCATTAAACATATTAAATATCTTAATTAAAAACAGGAAATGGAAGGCCAAAAGCCAGTCCAAAACAGCCCAATAAATGCCACGGTACAACCATCAAAATAGGGAAACTGAAGGGGCCAAAGCAGAGAACCTGGACAGCAGCACAAGGGGAAACCGAGACAGCACCTAGGAACCACAAGGGGATCTGGACGGACAGCCAGCAAAGGGGAAGGAACCAGCCACGGGAAAAAGGAGCCAAGTGGGGGAAACCGAAGGGCCACAGAGAAGGGGAGAAGAACCACATTCACTCTTCATAATGAGCTAAAAAGTAGGAGACCTAACCAATATAATGAGCTGAAGTCACAGCTCAACATTTATGAGCTAGAACCACTTAGTTCTCAAAAAAATCAGCTCAAAACCGAAGCAGCCAAGGCCCAAAACGAGAGGCAACAAGCAACCCAAAGTCCACCAAATCTATGTTTTGATTTGACTCCCCCCCCCCTGCCTACATCAGATGTGTCATTGAATGATGAATGCTTTATGAAAGATAAAAATGAATTTACACCATCACAACTACAAGAGGAACATGTCAATATTGACTTCTTTGATACAGGAAAAAACAAAACCAATACAAGTCAACAAGAAAGTAACAGAAAATGGTAGAATAAAATTTAGAACCATTAATATACTCATTGTTTTAAATTTTAATTGATTTTCTTATTAATTTTTACTCATTAGGAAAGAGGAAAATAGTTGAGATCGTAGAAAATACTATGAGGATGTTGACATAATTGAGGATAAAGAATAAGATAAATCAATTAACTATAATGATGATTCAAATTAAGACCCTATAAGTTATGGGACTAAACACACTTGAATTGATAAATTATGATCTATGATTACTTGCTTACATTAAATTAGGAGCAAGAGAGAAATTATTCAGTGTTTGTAGCCTTGTATGACTATATTATGATCTTACTTTGATATCTTTCATTTTATTATTATTACTTATTATTTCATATCATTATATCTCACCTCACAGAAAGAAAATGCCACAAAACCCGATTACATAATTTCAAATATTGGTTAACCATAATATAAGGATTACATTTAGGAAGGAACAATATACAAATTGGATTAAAAATATGCAAAAATCATTTGAGAATTAATAGAAATTATCTTAAATAATTTGAGCAATCCTCTTTCTCATATAAGTAGAGGAAAACTTTATCGTTTTAGTGTTGATCAAAAGTTCAATACACAGATGAAGAGTCCAAAGTATATAAGAGACACAGGATTTTGTGTTGAAAATGTAGGAAGTGAAATAATCACAAGGCATAACTCAATTGAAAAAATTCTACTCCCAAGACAAATATTATAAGGGATGTCATTCCCTTAACTAGAAAATGCATTAATATAATATAGTTGATATATAATATGAAAGATATCTTATGTGGTGGAAGTAGGAGTCTTTAGATGTTTAAGTTATCATCAGGCGATGATGGGAGGTCAGCTTTGTTGGAAACTAGACAATCGAGATGGCATGCATTGGACATAATGAAGGCTAATGGAAGTGGGTCAATAAAGGTATCAGATGAAGATCAACTAGGAACGATGGGGCCCAAGAGATGGTTAGAGCCCTGCTCAATTGTTCTCCTGATAAGAGAGGAGACTAAGTAATCAAAAAGATGAATGTTGATGAGTGACAAACACCAAATTTTGGCAAGCGTTGGGTGGCAATCAATGAGAAAGATTAAAAGTTAGGCAACAACGGTTGTTCGATTCAATCGTTCTCTTGCAAGAAAGAAAGGTTGTGCAAGAGGCAAGACGGGCGTCAAACATTAGTCCTTACTAGGCGTCAAGTAATAGTCAAGCATTAGTCATTGGCAAACCTCATTGATAAATTACCAGTAATGTTGGGAGTTGAGCAATGTTGGACGGTCGACTTAATCATCCTCCTAAAAGAGGGGAGACCTGATCTCCTGTAAAACAATCTTCAAATGTTTGTGGCTAACAAACATTAGACAATGATTGTGGGTGATGGCTGACGAGGAATGTTGAGAGTTAGGTGATGATGAGTAGTTAGTTCAATCATTTTCCTTATAAGAGGGAAGTCTAGACAACCAATAAAATTAGCATCGAACTTCAGTTGTTGATGGGCATTCATTGGTAAGTGTTAGGCGAAGGTCAACAAGGTATGTTAGAGTCGGGCTACAAAGGGCATCCATATTGCTCAATAGATGAGGTTTGAGTAATGGCGATAAAATGCATCAAGGTTGGTCAATGGTGTCAGGAAATGATGACGATGGGTGTTTTTACATTGATCGTTGATGATCAAGGGATGGTGTTGGATGACGGTCAGCTTTGAGTGGTGTGGGTGATGATTTATGTCGTTGATAGTTGATTAGAAACATTGGGAATCAAGCAATGTTGTATGGTCGCTCGATCATTCTTTTGATAAGATGGGAGATTGGATGACCTCTAAAACAAATGTTAGACATCAATGGTTAATAAAAAAAATACTCATAGGCGATGGCAGACATAGAGTGATGGTTGAAGAGGAATGTTAATGGTCAGGTGATGGTGGATAGTGAACTCAATCATTCTCCTTATAGATAGGAGTCTAGGTAATTAGTAATAACGACATCGAACCCCAGCAATTGATGGACATTCATTAGTAAGTGACAAGTAATGGTCAACAAAAACCATCAAAAGTCAAGAGATGGGCAAGAACAAGATTTGATCAACAAATGAATTTGAGTGGTGGTTACAGAATGTGTCAATATTGATCAATGATTAATGTTCGGTGATGGATGGCGACAAATGTCGACATTGATTGGTGTTGGAATGGTGATGGATGACTGTTGGTTTTGTCTCCCGTTGCATTTTCTACATGTTATTGAACATATCCAAATCACCTTAAACTATTTTTAATCACCTTATCTTCAAGGAAGCTACTCCAACTGTTCATTTAATATAGTCACTTTTTATCCTCAATAATTTTGCCAAATATCCATCTTAACATTCTCATTTCTATAATGTTCAATGTAATTATCAATAATTTTCACTACTAAACACCAATCTATATAAAATAGCTCGCTTAATTATAATTTTATTAAATTTATCATTAAGACTCCATGATATCCTCTTGTTAAAAACACTCCTGTAGCGCTTCTTCATTTTAATTATTAAGCTTAACTTTAGAACTTGTATCCTCAATTTTATCTCAATTCTTATGGATATCCAAGATGCTTGAATCTATCACACTAGGGTATTACTAATATTCTAATGATAGCAACTAATAATTGTTAATATCATACCCACTATAACTACATATCATATAACTAATCCATATTCTAATAATTTTAAACTTTATCTTCTAAGCATTTCTCCATTATTTTAATTGTTCATTTATTTCAATAGATTTATCACCGAAAAGAATTATGTTATTTGCAAAAAGTATAACGCCAATGTACCTTATTTTTAATACCATATAAAGCATCTCAATAACTACTATAACAACATAAGGATAGAATGTTTATCCTTAAAGTAATCCAATTATAATTGTTAACACTTTATGCACTCCACAACTGCTTTTCACAGCCCTACAATAAATAACATTTTTTTCCTTAATAAGCATTTCTCAAGATAAATATAAATCATTTAAATGCCAATTATTTGCTCTATATATATTTTTCAATAATTGTCTTAAGATATAAAATACTTCCACAATGGACCTTCTTGTCATGAAATTAAATTGAATTCACCTAAATCAATGTAATTTTTCTAAATCAATATTTCATTACTCTTTCACATGACATCAGTAAAGGACTTGTAAGTTTGATTCCAATATAATTACCACAATCCTAATTGTGTGCATTATTCCATCAAATTTTTAACAAAATGAATCATCTCCAATTAATTTGTATCCTCTAAGTCTTCAAAATTTACTAATCAAATAATTATTAAATTTATTATAAATCTCAATTATCAATAAATATCTCATCTAGACCTTTTTTTTCTTTTATACATCTACTTTAGAGCTAATTCTACTTCACTTTCTTTTATCAATGTAGATTGTACCTCATTCTTTTGTTCATTATTCACTTCTAAAATAATTTCTTCCTAAACTCTCATGTAAAAACTACTCAAAATACCATTTCTAACACTCTTTAATGTATGAAGGATCTTGTTATATTCACTTCTAATAATTCTAACTTAATCTAAATTTCAAGATCTATCATCTTTTACCTTAGCTATAATATATATATATATATATATCCATACATACATAACAAAAAATAAATAAAGAAAATTTGTAAAGGAAGTTAAACTACTTGAATGGTAAGAACTTCGAATAACTTTATCTTCAGATCTCCACATTTGTCAGAAAGCTACTAAAACCGCAAGGAGACCGATTGGATGACTTCTCCTTAAACGTCATAAGGAAATGGATCTTCCTCCACTTGTGGATTCTCAAGAGCAGTGATGTGTTTTCTGAACGAACTTGCTGCTTCCTCCCTTGCTTCCAGTTGTCCAAGATGGTTGTAGATCATAGCAATCAAATAAAATGCCTCTGCAGCCATTTCATGATACTCTAGAATCTGAAGCTCCTCGGCAGCTTGATTTAGGGGATCCAACACCATATCAGGATCCTTGGAAATTAAAAAGGTTGGATCAGATAAGAGGCATTTGGCCAACGTAATATTTGCCCTTGCACGCAGCTGCAATCCTCCATGGCCAAGAATCATAGGAAGTACTTTATGCAAAAGGCTCAATCCTCTCTTTGCATGGTTTGATCCCAGAGATAACCATAACTCCACGAGAGTCAACGTAGCAGATGCTTCGAGTAGATCCAAGTTAAAGGCTTGGCAAAATGACACACTTGCTAATACATATTGGAGAGCGAGAACTGTATTGCCCGATTTCTTGTGTATCTCAGCAAGTAATAGAAGAACACTGGCATTCTCAACTTGCATGTTAAATTTATAGCACAAGCAGAATAGGGAATTTGCCACAGCTGCAGCCTTACTATACTGGTTAGCTGCAAGCAAAGTCCGACCATGCCGCAAGTTCTTCTCTGTTTTAAGATCCATGTCCACTCCACTAGTAGAGGAGGCCAGCACCCCAATTTCATGACACATCTGTTGAGCGATTTTCAATTGTCCTCTATGTAAAGCACGCTCATGGAGTAACTGCAGCTTGAGAAGTCGAATTCGTGAATTTGGCACTGGTGAGAACTTCTTTTCAACAAGCTTCAGAGCTACAAAAGCTTCTTTAAATCCTTTAAATATCGCCAAATGTTGTATCAGCTTCACATAAGCTAAAGATAAATCCGCCGAGCTTGCACCATTAGCAAAGCACGTTGCATAAACCAATGCATTTAGTCTGACAAGTGGAGCACTTCCATATAGCTCCCATGAAGCAGCTCTTAACAAATATGATGAACCAGCCAATTGTAGAACAGACCCAGGAATTGGATTTGGTTGTGCATCAAAGTGGAATAAGTCAAAATCATTTACAGATGAACTCTTCAATTTTCTTATATTCTCAAACGAGGGACTGCAAGAAGCTGCAAGATTTTTTATCCAGGAGGTGCTGAAAGCTCCATCATCATTTGGCTGTGATAGCCCATCATATTCAAATTCACTCAAAACATGCGAACACAGTCTTAATTCTTTGCAAACAGTCACGGGGCATGTTCTAAGCGTTGTGGAACTCTTAGGGCCAAAATATAGCAAAGATCTTCTAACATGCTTGAGCTCAAACTTCGATAAAGCAAGGCGATTAAAGGCCATAAGACTTATCAGCTTCAGACTATCAGCCCTTTTCATAGATCTATTTAGAAGAACAAGTAATTGTTGTTGCGTAGACAGGGGAGCACCCAGACTCATACTGGTTTCAAGTGAATCTTGAGAACCCAAAATTCCTGCTGTGCTTGAAATGCCAACATCTGACAACATATTACAAATGGCTGCCAATGTATAAGCTAGACAGGCATCGTCATTGCTCAATTGAGAGAATCTCACAGCTTCAGTTAAAGCTTCCAAAGCCTTCTTGGAATGTCCAAAATAACAGTGCATGGTGCCTAAGCACAATAATGCAGTCTGATACCGTCCAACATAAATATCAGATGGTGATGCAGATGAACGATTAAAAACCCCTTCATTTCCTGCACTGTAATCAAAGTAACTGTGTAGGTTTTCCAAAGCAGCTAGATAATCGTTATGGAAGAGACTGTTCAAATATTGTAAGTACTCAACTCGATGCAGGTCTGGGGATAGCTTATGTAGTTGTTTTAGAACAGCTCCGAATGAATTTAAAGGAAAAGAGCCAGAATCCTTCTCAAGTAAATCAGCTTGCATGTTAAGATATCCTTCCACTTGCCACCTGGTCCGCAAGAACCCTTGGTGATCATCACCTCTTAAGTTGTTCATCACGGAAGAACCAAATTCATTGCACTGAGCAACACCGTCCGTGCCTTCGAACCAAGAATCAGACGGTACTTGGATATCATTTCTTGGGTGGGGGTGACAAACCAATCTAGGTAAGCGAATATGTGATTTTGAGCTCTCCCCGTTGGAAGCATCTCGAACACCATGCCTGCACTTTTGAAAGACATCAATTCCGTCGTATGGTTCAGCACCCTCCAGCAACTCGTGAAACTCTGATTCATCAAGATCTTCTTGTAGCTCATAACTAGGATCACCTGAGTTGCAATAGGTGGATATACTGGTCAAAAGATGGCAGACACCTTCAAATGTCAACAGATTGAAAGAAAGTATACAACAACGCAAGAACAACCCCAGGTGACTGTTAGGATCCAAAAATATTAGGTCATCTTCCATATGCCCACCATCAGGGGTAGAAACAACACCTCTCAATTTCTCAAAAAAATTAAACAAATCATCGGGCGAAGATAGCTCTAAGAGACTGCTCATCAAATGATCACATAACCAAACATTGACTGAATCCCCTACTGCCTTCAATTGGTTTATCAAATCCACCAGAGAGGGTTCGACAAAATCATTGCAAGCCTTGGTGAGGGAGAAAATGAAGAGGCCGATGCGATTGTGCTGGGAAATGGACTCGAAGGGGAAAGGAACGGTCTGCTGCGACGGCGGAGCAAAGAGCTGGATCAGGTGGCAGATGGCAACCTTGTGGGGTGTGACATCAAAGACGGTAAAACCCCCTTCCTTCATGCCGCCGGCGACGGCAATCCTGCTCATTTCCCGTGCATTCCTTAGGGATTCAGCTCTATGAGTCTAGGTTTTCATTACTCCTTTTTGAATTTCTGGCGGTGAAGCCGATGAAAGTTTTGCAAGTGACATGGACCTCGGGCTGTTCTTTGGGCTGTTACTAATGAGTAGTGGGCCACCGACAATCCATAATAAGGCTCATTCGAAAAACAATAACAAAATGTCACGTCATTAAAGTGCTCGACACAATAAAAATTCCTTTTGAGAGGGCTTTCAGGATGCTTCTTAAAACAGCTTTATAGTAAAAAAATTAAATTTTTTATATTAAAAAATTGCTTCGATAAGCAGCGAGAAAATTGTCCCAAATAAAACCTAAGTTTAGTGGGCTTTAAATTAAATGGGTTTTCGGGTTGACCCGGCAACCCGCCGGGTCAACCCGACCCGACCCGTTTTATCAAACGGGTCAAATCTGCCAACCCGAACCCGACCCGTTTATCAAACGGGTCGGGTCCAACCCGGATTTTCCGGGTCGGGTCCGGGTCAGGTTGTCGTGTCGTGTCAAATATTGACACCCCTAAGTTTAAGTATTAAGTTTTAATAAATTTTTAAAAATTATATATCTCTTTCTAGTATCAAATTATTCATTATTCTTTTTTATTTTATTATAATAATTATTTCATAATCATTCTCTCTCTTTTGTTATAAATAAGTTAGCATGAACTCATACAATTAAGCTCAAATTCGAACTCAAACTCAATTAATTAATTAAGATCAAGCTATGAGTGACTAAAATTTGGCTCGACTCATTTACATCCCTATTTGAATTCTAAAAGTGTGAATGAAATATAAAATTTATTAGTTTAATTGAAGAAAAAATTATCATATAATATTATAGATTTGTATCTTGAAGTAAGAAAAAAACTAAATATTCTTGTTTAAAATAATATGTTAAGAAAATCAAAGTAAAATAGAGAAAATATGAAATAAAATAGTACTCGGTAAGAGCATCTCCAACCGAAAATCTCATTTTTCACTCCAAAATGTCGTGATTAATCTCCAATCGAACTCCATTTTTCTCCCTTTCGCAAGTAACGGTCGTCTCTTCTTCCGCGCTGCAAGTTTGATAGACACATAAAACAGGCGGAGATGAACAGTGCAACGCCAATATTGGCATCCCACTGTTCACCCGCAACCAAATAGCGAAGGTTTTGCCGTTCGGCTGGAGCGGGCGAGGAACGCCATTCAAGCGTTTGGAGTTCGGTTGGAGATGCCCTTACTATTAAGTTATTTAAGTAGTATATGTTAACACAAAAGAGAATGAACAACTTAATTTATTATATACTATATTTTAAAAGTTAAAATTATTATTCACAGAACATGTTTCAGATTGGCCATATTAGGCCAAAAGGAAAAGGTTTACTTATATTGGAAATATTCATCCATTAACTTTATGCCAAATATTTTTAATTTTGAGTTTCGATAACGTTAAACCTATTTTATAGCCAAATTAAGGCAATGGGTTCAGCTGTGCATATCATACTTAGGCTTCGTTTGGGACTGCTTTTTTGACGCTTTTTAAAACGGAGTTTTAGTACAAAAATAAAAAAAATTGTAATAAAACACTGTTTTAGAAAGCAATAAAAAAGCCGTCCCAAACGAAGCCTTAATGTCACACCCAGAATCTATAGTGGAAGAATTTATTTTCTTTCCTTTTATTATATTTTTCACTCATTCTATTTATTTTATCTTTCCGTTAATAACCAGATCAATTTGACATCTAGTACTGATTAATTTCATTACATAAAATAAATAAATAACAAAAAATAGAATTCACAATACTGTAGTAATGAATATTTGCATTCTATCCTTGGTGTCCAAAATAATATGTACAATGTCTTTAGAGGTTATAAAAATATACATAAACTAGAGGAACTGAAAGACAACTAAACTAGGAGTGCAAAAAGAAAATTATGAATGTCATCCAGGACCTCATGCCACAATGTTCTTATTCTTTCCTATAAATATATAAAAACCACATAATGAGCATAAATCTCAACAAATAACTAAAGAGGAATAATATGCTGTAAAATATATAAGAAAGCCGATGCATCAATATATGTTATATATATATTGGTCACATATGTCAATTGATCAGTTCTAGTACACATCATATCTTGTTCTATCAGTTAATCAATCATTATGTTTTTATTATTCAATCAATTTCATCAAAGATCGTGTTCAAATCAATTCAAATTTATCTGAAAACTAACTTGTAACTTATAAAATAACATAAAAATCATATCAGTCATATCTTCATATGCTTTTGGAACCTCTTTTACTGGTTTTAGCTATCTACTTCCAATTTGTCCAGGCAATGGACATTATGACATTCGGTGTCCATAATCACTACACCCAAAATATTATCACATAACACGATCCCACGTCTCCTCCCACACCAGATATATTTTAGTATGGTATATGCTTTAACAATATTCATGCATTTCATTTTCTTACTACTTTCACCTATCTTCTTGTAGCTATGTCCAAACTATTTGGTCAATTTAGCACTTACAATTTGAGCAATCATATCAGCATATTTTCATGTTTTTATATGTCACTGAAAAGACTTCAGTATTGATATGTCATCAAAAAATTATCTTGATTGGGCATGAATCTCGATGCAAAATCAAGTTGGAAACTTCCGAAATTAAAATTGGGACCATCCAAACTCCGATTTTAGCAAACTTATAATCGAACTGAGCGTCTCAAGAATATGAACCCAACGACACCAAATGCAACCCAATCCGAGCCCAAACGGGTACAAATCAAGGGTTAGAAGCGCTATTGGAAGTTTCGAACCACAAATTGGATTAATTAACAGTTTCCAAACATAACATGCTTATAGTCGAATCGAGTGGCTCGACGTGACAAATCCAACGAGCCTAAGATCACCAAATTCAGACATCACTAAGACATTCAAATGTCCATCAAATGGTCTATGATTAAGGGATTCAACATCGGTCATCCATCCAACCACTCCCCATTTACCCATAATCTCTCACCTATTTATGGGTCATGTCACTCCAGAAATCTATAAATAGACCCCTCATTTATCTTGAAAGGGGACCCAAACAAGAAGAGAATAAGAGAAGAGAAGGAAGAGAAAGAAGAAGCTCCTCCTCGACCACCGCCTGAGTTCCGCCGGACCACCGCCTGACGTCGTTACTCCGCCGGACCACCACTTGAGGCCCTTGCCTTCGTCGAACCACCACTTGAGGCATTCACCTTCGCTGGACCACCACTTGAGGTCCTCACATTTGTTGGAACACCACTTGAGGTCCTCACCTTCGTCGGACCACACCTGATGCCCTCACCCTCACCGGACCACCGCTTGAGGCCATCGCCTTCGCCGGACCACCACCTAAGGCTCTTGCCTTCACTAGACCACCACCTAAGGGTTTGAACTCCACCAGAACACTACTTGAAGTCCTAAACTCCGTCAGACCATCAACTGACATCAGAGTTCTGTCAAGTCATTGTCAGACTACTAATTGACGCCCCAACTTTCAAGTGACCCCATATTTAACACTAGACTTCAACCATACAATTTACATTTGTAATTTGATCGCTCTCAAGACGAGTCAGCCAACTGTACTCAACTCAAATTATAAAGATATATTTTCAACTGGGCTAGGCCCTATGGTTTTTTCCCTTTTTAAAGTTTTCCATATAAAAAATCATGTATTCTCTGTGTGTGAGCTGGATATCCGTGCAACGCTAAGATGTAAAATTACAACTCTATCGCCACGTATATTCTAGCACGCAACAAGTATCATATTCAGATTTCTTTCCTTTTGGGTTCATTTGCCTGATCAAAATAAATTTTAAATTCAAAACAAATCTTTTTAAACAAAATAAACAACTACAAAACAAATTTTCAAAAAAAAAAGGTTTTAATTAATAAATAATGCAATCATGAATACAGCTTTGGTCACAAGTAAATTATTCCACTAACCATTGCTCAAATACCACTTTATCACACTTTGTGATCTATATTGAAATTTTTTTTTCTTTCCCTTTATTATATTTTCCTCTCATTATATTTCTTTTATCTTTCAATTAACAACCAGTTCAATATGATATAGAGAGCTTATTAATGTATTATAGAAAATAAAAAAATAACAAAAAAAATTCATGTTATTGTAGTAATCAATATTTACATTGTCTCTAGGGCCAAAAATAATATATACAATAACCTTCATAAGCTACAAAAAATATACATAAATCAGATGAACTAAAAGACGACTAAACTAGTAGTGTAGAAAGAAAATTATATATGTCATCAATGACTCATGTAATAGGGTCCTTATCTTTTTCTATAAATATATAAAAATCACATAATGAGCATAAAGCCCACTATATAACTAAAATGTTGCAATTTAAATCAATGCAAGACAAAAGAGAAATAATATTATGTAAATCCTATAAGGAAGTCAATGCATCAATATGATATTTGCATCGATCATCAAGGTCAATTGATCAGTTCTAATATACATCACATCTCGTTAAGTCAATCAGTCAATCATTATGTCTTTATCATTCAATAAATTTCATTCAGCCATATTATTCAATCATTCTCGTCAGACTTAGTTATACACTAGTATCAACATCCGTATTCATTAACAATAAATAGTAATAGTAATCAGTATCTATATTTAATAATTAGTAATAAGTAATAATTAGTATCAATAATTATTAATTAATATTCTATCATATATTCAAATGAAGGCATCTTGAGAGTATCTTGCTCCTATATTTATGTCTCCCAATCAATTTCCCTTTATGTCTCTCAATCAATATACTTCTTATAACTCTCCTTGAATCACATGATCAATTGCTCCTATTCTTTATAACTCTCAATCAGTCTCTAGCTGCTTATGACTCCCATCAATGAATCAGTGAATCTTAAAGTTATTACGTGAAGGTTGTCATTTCATATATCTAATATCGATCAATTCATCCTTTCAATCAAATCAATTCAATGCATCCCTTCAGGCATATCATTGTCACCTTCCAGTACATATCAGTCATATCCATCATATCAAATCACAATACATCACTTTTAACTCATTTTTAGTATATATTTTTCCTACTCATTTCATATAAATATTCATATACACGTTTCTAACCAGTAAATATGCATTAAAATCATATAAAATAATTCAGAATGATCAAATTTATAAAATATCAAAAGTTACACAGTTAAAGCTTATGAAATTAGGATGTAATACATTTTTGATATATATAGGAGTGATAAAATCCCTAGAAATTAAAATCAATGATAATAGAAGCAAGAGGATAGTTAATTACAAAGAATATAATATTTTTTGTAAAAGAAAAGCTAGATGAAAATCACCCAAAGACCTTTCTCTCTCTTCCCTCCCTTCTTCCTCACTCTTTCCATATTCTTCTTCTTGAGCAATCCACGATATAAAATGAGGAGGTGGGGTGAAATGGTCGCAACGCTTAGATGCAGCTTCATAGCGTTACATGCAGAATTACTATAGAAACAAAGACTTAAATGCCACATCGACGGTTTTTTGCGCCACTGTGCTCTAAAACCTAACGATGTAGTGCTCACAAGCACATCGCCGAAGCACAATAGTTCAAACAGAAATTCAAAAATTCATATTTTAAACTACTTTTTATTTTTTTAGTTTTTACACTTAATTTATGCGACTACTCACTACTCATTTGTACCAACATTTTTTTTCCAATGGAGATTGAATAGTTTTTGGTAAATGAGAATGCTTCCTTGGAGATATTTCATGGCATCAGTTCCCTAATGGAGTAGTAACTGAATTTGGTAGTTATAAGCAAGGTTACTTTGGGTTTGATCATTTAGATTTAGCAATGATGGCTAAATCAAAATTTTATGTAGTATAAAAGATTAGAATTAATGTAGAAAATTAGAAAAAAAAAATTACGAACTTTAAGATTGCATGATAAAATTAAATTTTATAATTCATTTTAATTTAGCATAAAGGCTAAAATTAAGTGCGTAAAATCAAGGAGAAAGACATGCCTCTATTTATATTTCTCAAATGCTTTGTTGGATCTCTTCTTCTATTAAGGATGAGCATTTTATCTCCAGTCTTTCATGGTTTTTTATTTAATAACAAATCTTTGAGAGAAATTTTTGGCGAGAATAATCACCAATTTAATCATTCTATTAATGTCCTCAATGTTAACATGTTTGTATTTTGCCTTTTGCCACCATTTCGCACGAGCTTTAATGATAATCTGAACTAGGTTTCTCTCTATAAAGCTCGTGACAAATTGTTTTTCAATGGTAAGAACTCATTCACCTTTTTCTAGTGCTAAAAATGCTCCTTTTTTTATAGAAATTGTTCAGTGCGTGGTCCGTAGAAGAAGAAAACTATCCAGACATGTGAATGTATATATTGTTTACATATTTGTACACTGTATATCAAATCAGTGTACAAACTATTTGTACACAGTAGTGCGTACACTCATAATCCGGACAAATTTTCCCGTCCAAACTCCGCGCAGAATAATTTCTTCCTTATTCTTGATCTAAAGAAGGTAATTTGATAAAAAATAAGAGTTCATGATTTGATCCGGGTCGATGAATCAATAAATTTAATAAAATTTAGACCAATCAAATATAAATAAGACATGACTTAAGAGAATTGTCTCTAGGTTGGATTGTCTTAAAGAGACTTAGCTAACAATCAAAAAAATAAAGTAGTGAACTTTATGATCAGATTTCAAATTTATCATAGGCGTATTAGAGGTGTTAAAATTGATGATTTACTTACTTAGCAATGCCATTGATACTGATGACATCTATTTATTTTGCAATCTAGCCATAGAAAGCCATAGTCACCCATTCTTTGGGCGCCCTCCTGCAGTGAACAAGATCAAGAAACTTCAATAGAATGGGAAAAACTATCTTTTCCAAGTTCCTCTACTACAAATTTGATCCTATTTATAAGAAAGAGGTTGTACTTTATGATTATCACTGTAGTTACAATCTTTGGCTAAAAAGTATGAGAGGCTGCATAGAATATGAAGCTCTAATCCACTTGCCTCCATCTTAAATGACCATCTTAAGTGATAAATGGAAAAAAAAAAAACCAAGATGACTTTAAGAAACAATTTTTTAGTAAAAAATTAAAATTTTTTAGTAAAAAATCACTTTAAGAAGCAGTAAGAAAATCGTCCCAACCGAAGCCTTAATATTAGCACATTTTCCTTTTTAGTAGGTTTATTTTGCCTCTTGTTTGCTAAACATTTTGGCATATTTCTGGTTTTTCAATGGGCCCAACGCAGAATCGGCTCCCTACTTTTACAAGTTGGATTGGATACACATATGATGGGATTTTATCCATTGGCTCAATTTTTGGTGGGCAAAAGACAACGATGATAGCTCAACCAATTGTGTTTGTGGGCTCACGTGATCTCTATATTACAGATGCATACTTTAGTTGCCCAGTTGTGAATGAGTCTTGTGGACTCTTTTCAGAAACTATAGCATGTTCTAAGCCCTACCACCATTCCTCTTCTAAGTATTTTTAATGTTTTGGGATCTTTTTTTTGCTGCTGTTGCTCTTGTTTTTAATATCTTATGTTGAGCTATTGATCTCAATTGTATCTATTTTGATAGCTCATTTCATCTTAAATTTCAATGCACTTGAGCTACGGTTTTCACATTTAAAAACAAGAAGAATGTGAATTTCTTGAATTTATTGTTTGTTTGGGACAGCTTTCTTACTGTTTCTTAAAGCAACTTTTTAGTACAAAAATAAAAAATTTTGAACTAAAAAACTTTTTTAAGAAGCAATAAAAAAAATCATCTTAAACGAAGCCTTAGTCCCATAATTGGCATGGTCAGACAAGAGAGGTGGGCTTACATTCCTTAGGCCAATTAATTGAAAAAAAAATTAGTTTGAGAATTAACATCTAGGTTTTGTTTGGGACCGCATTCTTACTGTTTTTCTTAAAGCAGCTTTGTGATACAAAAAATTAATTCTAATTTCTATACTAGAAAGCTGCTTTAAGAAGCAGAAAGAAAGCCGTCCCAAACGAAACCTCAATGCTACAGTGGGTGGAATAATCAAAGAATTTTATGCTATTCAATTTGAATTTCTTCAGGAAAAATGATAGCCGAGGCATAGCAAACATAATCATTAATCATTCTTAAAAAAGTAAGAATAATATCAGCTTATGCAGCCAACATTCTGTAATATGATCACTTGTGGACAACATTATGTAATATGCTTATTTATAGATACCAAAAAACTCATAACAAAAGTTTCTCCTTCAGAAGCAGGGCAGCACATAGGGGGCTCACCAAACAACCACAAACAGAAGAGACATAGGACATTCAATACCTCTTATTCCTACAACAACATACTAAAACATGAAATAATAACAATACACAACATATATTAAGCAAACACAATCCAATAACATCAAAGCCAGATCAGAGTTTCAGTTTCTCAAAATACTTATTACTTACATCATGAAGCTCTTGTCTGCTTAACCTCGCCAGGCTGAAGCGTGGAAGCAGCTGCAGCAGCGGCGGCGGCATCGGGGGAGGTTACCACAGTCTGATACTGTGGCTGAGCCATTCCTGGCGGAGAGGTCGTCTGAGTAAAGTAAACTTGAGGAATGCCAGTGGCATCTGCAGGGAATTCATAACCATAATTAGCTGCTACTGCAGTGGCGGCGGCGGTGGCAGGCTGCTGTTGAGATGGATGATGGTGGTGGTGCATAACATGATAGCCCACACCAGAATATGGATGACCCTGATCAGAGGCCAGATGGATGAGCGGCTGAAGCTGCGGCTGAGCCGAGGCATTGTTTGGCTGTGGCGGTGCCATGGCAGCCATTCTGTATAGATTTGCCTGCATTTCAGGTTTAGCAGGGATTTGCTTTGAGAAGGTGGTGGCTGCAGCTGGCTTTGCCTGAGTGGAGACATCTGGATGAGAGGTGGCGATAGGCATGTTGTAAGTTTGTTGCGGTGGGGGATTCTGGCGGACTGGGAGGTAGTAAACAGGAAACTGCTGCTGATCAAAGGGATGGGATTGCTGGGATTGTTGGATGGGCATTTGGTAGTAAGTTGGGTATGGGAGGACAGTGCCGGTGGCAGGGTGGTGGATATATTGGGGATTAGGGTTTGCTTGAATAAACTGTGGTTGCTGTTGTTGTTGTTGTTGTTGCTGCTGCTGCTGCTGCTGTTGCTGCTGATGAAACTGTTGAATATGAGAGGGATGCTGCCGGAATTGTTGCTCAGCAGGTGGCATGGAGGTAAGAACGTAGCTGGAGATGGGAACGTCGCGTTTGGGATCAGGAATGGGGTGGTTCACGCCGGTGGTATTGGCAGAAACCCTATCAGGGTAATATACCGGCCTGTTTGTAGAAGAAATGAAGATTAATAAATAGCAAAAAGGAAACAATAAACTAGGTTTTGATCTGTTGAATGGATCTTAAGCAGGAGAAGAAGTGCATACCTGGCGATGGGTTCCAAAGGAGCTGAATCCAAGGGGGTGGGCTTTTGTTGAAGAGGCAGCGGCGGCTGCTGCTGCTGCTGCTGCTGCTGCTGCTGCTGTTGCAGCTGCGGTGGCTGTGGTTTGTTGATGGCAACTTGGTCAGGCTTCTCCTCATCCGAAGAGAAATTTCTGCGATTAGGGTTTTCAGACGGGGAGATTGAGGAGGTGGATACTGGGTTTGCGAGAGGATGGACTTGCTGGTAAGCGAAGTTCTGTTCCCTGAAGCCGCCCTCGTCTGACAACCTCTGCCCTGGAGCAGATGCCGCCGCCATGGCGGCGGCTGCCGAGATGTTCATCTGTGAGAAGTGGTCTTCCAAGCCACTTACTCGCTGTTCCGGAGGGCGATCATCGGGGCGGACACGGATCGGGGGTAGATTCGAGAGGTAAGGAGCTGAGGACGTCGAACCGAAGGAGGAAGTAGTATCGACCATGGGGGAATCCGGCACGGAGTGAATATCTTGGCGAGTAAGCTTGCCAGAAGAGTCTGGCCGAGGAAGTAGCTGCTCATGCTCTGGCTGCCCGGCGCCCCCAGACGCTGCAGCTGAGGCAGAGATTCCCGAGCGGGATTTTACGGAGGAGTCGTCTTCGAGGCCGAGGAGGCAGTTGACGGAGGAAGAGTCTGCGGAGAGGCCGCGAGGGAGGCCATCCATGCCGATGGCGCCGTTTAGGGCATCAACAAACCAATTCTCTGACTTAGAATCATCCAGCAGCGACCCAATCGACGACGGTGCCGACTCTAGTTTGGAGGGAAAGAGGAACAGCCGGAGGCGGGATGAGCGGGAAGAACCGGATCCGCTGCCGGCAGACGAGGATGCAACGATGCGATCGTACTCGTCGATCATGTTGTCAAGGTCCTCGTCGGTGGTAACGGAGATAAGGGAGTCAAGGTCTTCATTAGGAAGCTGGTACTTGAGGGTGAAGTTCTGGCCACCGAGGAGATTCCGGGACAGTTTAGCGGAGAGATCGGCGAGGGTGGTGTGCCGCTCCACCACCACGATCCGCGTATCTCCACCGAGGTAGCACAGCGATCTATCCGTAGGCCGCGGCACAATCCGCCCTCCATAACTACACATCAATCGGAGTTTTGAGGCCGCAGCCGAGGAGGGGAACGGTTCGTCCCAGGACTCGCCGCCGCGAGACCGCGGTGAAGAGTCCACCGAATCCGCATATCCCATCACTCCACCACCTCCGCCGCCGCCGGCGGAGTTCATCATGTCCATTATCGCTCACCTATCAGCGGTTTCTTCGTGTCTCTCTAGTCCAACTTTCCGATCGAGGGGTTTTTGCCCTTCTTTTTCAATCCCTAGCAATTCTCTTTCCTTTACATCCCGAGGAAAACAGAAGAATGAAACCCCAATTTGCGGACTCAAGCGCAAAGAAAATCTATCTGTTCAAGAATAAAAAAGTCTTATCTCAATTATAATCAACAAAAAATTAATAAATAATAATATCTGTTATCCCCAACTTCAAAGCATAAAAATTTCACATATACTATATTTTATGTGCATCTTTAAAAAATAATTTATATATTATTTATCATTTATATATGAGAGTATTATGATTTTATTTCAAGTATCATAATAAATGTATATTTAAAATATTTCATTTAAATCTAATTATATTCTTTCTTTATAGTAAAATATTTATATTTATTGATATGTGTTATATTAGGAAGTGTTATGAAAATACTTTTTGAGGCATGTGACATACAACATACACTTTGATGTAAGGCTATTGCTTGTGAATACCTTCTTGAATCCTACATCTCCTTTAATCTTTCGAATGGCTAACAAATGGCAGAATCTCGTAACGCATCTTCCTTGAATCACTATATAGTCATCAATTGCATCAAAGGTTATATTTCAATCTTATCAATCAATGGCTACTTATGATAACTGTCCAAATAAGCAAGGATTGCTCCTCTCATTATTTAACTCTTCTAAAGTGTTTTGTTGTTTTCTTCTTCATATTTTATCTTATATATTCTCTCTTAAACATATTGTTACCATTTTTAATCTTAACATAAAATTATTCGCCTTTTCTCCCTCTGATTTATATTGAACCCCTTCTCTTCTTTTTTGTGAAGTTTATGTTAGCCACTATAATTTTTTGTATTTATATCTTACAATTTGTTAAAGCTTTTTTCTGTATATCTCTCCTCTGTCTATAGTA
The DNA here is from genome assembly GCF_001605985.2 of Dendrobium catenatum. Taxonomy (NCBI): domain Eukaryota; kingdom Viridiplantae; phylum Streptophyta; class Magnoliopsida; order Asparagales; family Orchidaceae; genus Dendrobium; species Dendrobium catenatum. The sequence continues at coordinate 768,892 of NW_021320106.1, forward strand.
GACAAAGATTTTTTTCATCAAATCACCAAAAATCTCATGTTTGCCTTTTTTTGTCTGCTTTTGTATTTGCTATCTCCCCCCTCACTCAAAGCAATTGGCTTGATAGTTGTATATATATATATATATTATTGCATCCAAAAATATCCGCGGCGGTAGAGAAATATAAAGTTTAACGTCTTAGCTTCGTACAAAGATCCAGCACACAATCAGATAAGAGAGAGGGTGCAGTATTTATAAGAGATATAAGATATTTTTATATGAAAAATCCTAAGAATGGAAAAAAAAACCACTGGGCTTAGACCAGTTTAAATGAATCCACTAGTTTTTGTAATTGATTACAAAGGATGCCCTTCATTGGAGGGAAGGCCTTAGCTTGACGTAACAAATATATATCATATAGAATGCATGCATTACATGGTATAAATTAGAAGAATTAGTATTAATATATTCGTTTGATCGGCACGACCATAGTTGGCAGGAAACAAAGAACAAAAAAACTGTACTAGGATGTCGATGGTCGGAAGGACCGTCGTCGAGCCACGGAGGTCAGAAGTCCAACATCATGTAGAAGTTCAAGGATGGATGGAAGTTCAATGTGAGATAGAAGTTCGATGACAGGCGGAAGTCCGACGTGGGGTAGAAATCCTGCAACGGACGGAAGTCTGACATCAGGTAGAAGTCTGATAAAAGTTTGTTGATGAACAGAAGTCCGATAACAGGCAGAAGTACGACCACCGGTGGAAGTCCGGCATTGGGCAGAAGTCCGACAACTAATGAAAGTCCAGCATCATGTAGAAATCCGATGACAGGCGGAAGTCCATCGTCAGATATAAATCTAGCGATGGGCTGAATTCTAGCATCAGTTGGTAGCCGAATAGAAATATGGCATTAGTTGGTGGTCGTGCATAAATTCGGCGTCCGTCGGTAGCCAGGTGAAAGCCTGGCAATAATCGGTGGATGGGCTGAAGTCGGATGATGGTCGAGGAGGAGTTTGGTGGCAAGAGAACTATTCCTTCTCTTCATGCTTGTGTCCCTTCTTCCTCCCACCCCCCTAAACGAAGAATGAGGGGTCTATTTATAATTTTATGAGAGTGGTATGTAAATTGGAGGGAGATGAAAGGTAATTTGTGAGTGGTTTGAATTGACTACTGATGTTGATTCCCTTTATTGTGGACCGTTCGTTGGATATTTGAATGTTGTAATGATGTCAAAATTTGGAGATCTTATCCTCGTTGGATTTATCTCGTCTAGCCGCTCGATTCAACTATAAGCATGTTACATTTAGAAACCGTTTGGTAATCCAAATTTTTGTTTGAACATTTTAAATGTGCTACGACTGTTTGATTTGGATCTATTTGAGCTCGGATTGGGTCGAATTTGGTGTCGTTTGGTTTGTATTTTTGAGACGTTCAGTTCAACTATAGTTTCCTGAAATCAGAGTTTATATGGTCTCTAATTTAAATTTTACAATTTCCAACTTAATTTTGTCTCGAGATTTGTGTCTGCTCAAGAGTTTTTTTTTATGATATCAGTTACTTTCGTATTTTCGAAAGTTAAAGCTTCAGAAGTTCGAAAGAACTTGTCACATCATTTAAATTGATCGAATCATAAAAAATGTAAGAAAATTACGTTCCAAAACATTTATAATAACCAAATCTTGATCATAAAAGCTGTGGTAGGCTCTAACAGTGTCAAAATTGAGTCTGAAATGTCAAAAAATTATTTTGAGGACCCAAAAAATGTTCGATTTGAATTGTTCTGGCCCAAAAATAAGGCTCGAATGCAATTTGGCGATCGAACTAGCCGACTGCTGCTTCGAGCGAAATGGCTGTATTGACGCGCAGGGAACTATTAAAACAACGGGGAGTTGCCCCCCCCTTCCACTTTATTTTTTTTAAATTTCTTCTTCTTCTTCTTCTTCTTCTTCTTCTTCTTTACGCTTGTTAAAACATCGGGGTGATTGCCACCCCCTTCCACTTTTTTTTTTCATATATACCGGTCTATCAGTATATCATATCACTATCATATCAATATGTCTATATAAAATTTATAAGTATATGTTATACACTATGTCATGTTGTATCAATTTTAATGCTAGTTTTATCAGTTCTATTCATCAGTCATGTTGCGTCCTAGAATATTCGTGGCGGTAGAGAAATATATGGTTTAACATCTTAGCATTGTACGAAGATCCAGCACACAAGCAGATAAGAGAGGGGGTGAAACATTTATAAGAGACACCAGAGCTTTTACATGGAAAACCCCTGAAAAGGGGGAAAACCCACGGGGCCTGGCCCAGTTTGAATGAATCCACTAGTATTTGCAGTCGATTACAAATGAGGCCCTTCCTTTGGATAAGGCCTTGTATTGATGTAGCAAATATACATCATATAGATTGCATTACATGATAGGAGTTACATATACATGTTTGTTTGCTCGGAAGGACCGTAGTCGGCAGGAGACCAGGGTCAGAAAGACCATTGTCTGTTGATGGAGGTCGGACGGACCGTAGTAGGCGACGGAGGTCGTAAGGACCGTAGTCGGCAGAAGACCTGGGTTAGAAAGATCGTTGTCTGGTGATGGAGGTCGGAAGGACCATAGTAGGCGACGGAGGTCTGAAGGTCCGTAGTCGGCAGGAGACCAGGGTCAGAAAGACCGTTGTCTGGTGATGGAGGTCGGAAGGACCATAGTAGGCGACGGAGGTCTGAAGGACCGTAGTCGGCAGGAGACCGGGGTCAGAAAGACCGTTGTCTATTGATGGAGATCGGAAGAACCATAGTAGGCGATGGAGGTCGAAAGGACCGTAGTCGGCAGGAGACCGGGGTCAGAAAGATCGTTGTCTGTTGATAGAGGTTGGATGGACCATAGTAGGCGACAGAGGTTAGAAGGACGTTAGTCGGCAGGAGACTGGGGTCAGAAAGACCGTTGTCTGTTGATAGAGGTCGGATGGACCATAGTAGGCGACGGAGGTCGGGAGGACCGTAGTCGACAGGAGACCGGGATCTGAAGGATCTTTGTAGTGAGGCAGTACTCTGGTAGAACTCTGGGCGTCAGGTAGTGGCCCAGCAGAAGTCCAGGCCTCAGATGGTGCTCCGGCGAAGCAACGGCGTCAGGCGGTAGTCCGACGGAGGAGAGGGCCTCAAGGTGAAGGTGAGGGCCTTTAGTGAAGGTGAGGGCCTTAGGTGAGGGTGAGGGCCTCTAACGAAGGTGATGGCCTCAAGTGAAGGTGAAGGCCTCAGGTGTTGGTGAGGGCCTTTGATGAATGTGAAGGCCTCAGGTGAAGGTGAAGGCATATGGCAAAGGTGAGGGCCTCAGGTGGTGGTCTGGCAAAGTTCCGGCGGTGGTCCGGTGAAGCTCCGGCGGTGGTCCGGGGCCTCAGGTGTTGGTGAGGGCCTTTGATGAATGTGAAGGCCTCAGGTGAAGGTGAAGGCATATGGCAAAGGTGAGGGCCTCAGGTGGTGGTCTGGCAAAGTTCCGGCGGTTGTCCGGTGAAGCTCCGGCGGTGGTCCGGTGAAGCTCCGGCGAGGCTCCGGCGGTAGTCCGGCGAAGTTCCGGCGATGGTCCGACGAAGTCCCGTCGGTGGTCGAGGAGGAGCTTCTTCCTTCTCTT
>NW_021320106.1:772788-794961 GCF_001605985.2 Dendrobium catenatum
CTTAGTGTGCTTCCACCTATTATGTTATTATTTTAATTGTAATAAATATTAAAATATGCCTAATGCATGGAAAGTGATGCTTATTAATTGAAATAGCACATATACTCATAAATATTCTTTTATTAATCTTTATGTTTATGCTCCTCTCTTGCTAAGAGATCAACTCACTAAAACCCTAAATAGTATACAATCATCTCCTTAAGATTTTTGGAATAAAGTTGAGCTAAGCTTGTCGATCAAATAAGGTATATGAAGTCCAAAGTGATCCAATAATTTAATTTGGATTTGGTAAGTTCTATTTTTTCAGGTAAAGCTCTCAAATGATTGGAGATATATATTCTCTAATAATTTAAATAAAATTTGTATGAATTTGATATAGCCAATTCCGAGCTAAAAATATGAATTGTCAAGCATTAATTTATTAAGTAAAGCTAAGCAAAAGGATAAGTTAGCTCATAAGTTTGTATGGACAAATCTGATCAATATTATTTAGATATAATCGCGTAGTATGTTGCTTAAATGGCTCATAACTTTGCTTAGACTTCTATAGCTAATCCTCCAATAAATATGTCATTTTTTGCAAGCACTCTCTTATCAAACTCTTCTTACTATTAAATAGTATTCTGATTATTTTGCCCTCTTATATGAATGCGTAGTTGTTGACCGCTATAACATAGGAATGACCAAGATAGCATCGGGTGGGTCTAACTCAAAAAGTTGTATCCCTCTTATATGGATGTATAGTTATTTTACGCTCTACCCAATATTTGATGCTGACAATCACTACTAACAATTGTAATCATTTGAGTTTTATTACGCAATCATCATCACATATCTACCACATCTATAACCGTTGTCAACTAGTCATCAACGACTAAATGTTTTAGTATGTTCATCATCAACCAACCAATATTGTCCTAATTATCATCGCTTGTCCAACATTTCATGTTCACAATCACTTGTCTATCATTGTTTGACCACCAACATTTGATGATGTAACTCAAAAAATATAAACTCAAGTATGGTGATGATGGTTAATTAATGCCAAGAAGATATAGAAAGTTGATACAATGGAGGGTTGTATTTCCATATCTTTCTTGCATGCCAAATATCTAATGAGCAAGATCAATTAGTGATATTTTGGACCCATTTGGGCTCAGATTGAGTCGAATTTACTATCGTTGGGTTCGTATTTTCGAGACGTTCAGTTGGACCATAAGTTTACTGAAATCGGAGTTCATATGATCTTAAATTTAATAACGAAAGTTTCCAATTTGATTTTTCCTTGAAATTCATGCTCGATGAAAAGGATATATGTCCAAGAATTAGATATTCAAGAAAAAAAATTAGTATTTCCTGATTTATAGTTATTTTAAAGTAACTTATTAAATTTTCTCTCTAAAAATTAGGTTTGGTGACTTTCTATTAAAATTTCATTGGTGTGGATTTCAAATTATAATTATTTTTTTGAAGAGTTTAGTGGTTTCTTCCCACCCTTTGGAGTTTTTTTTGCCAGAGTTTCAATTATTTATGCTTTCCTTTCACTTATTTGAAGATATTTGATGAGTTATTCAAAGTTCAACCTTTTTTTGTTTTCTCCTTTTGTCTCCTTCCCATTACTTAATTCTGTAGCTATTATCAACTCTAGGATTTTTATTCTAAAACGACTGCATAATATCAAAGTCAACCTTTAAATCTTATCCAATCATTTAATTTTTTTATTTTTTAAATAATAAATTGTAAAATATATAATTCAAATTTATAATTTACCCACATACTTATATATATATATATATATATATATATAAATATAAAGTTTTATACATTAGAAGCTATCTAAATTAAGTCAATTAAATTCGTGATCTATTTAAGTATTACATTATTATTTGGCTTATGTGACATCTCAATTAAATTTGTGTAGAGGCCCGCACGTATTTATTTTATTTTAATGATGGGCTGAAATAAAGTATTTACACTTAAAGTATAAAAGAGTCGTGGTCCCCAGTTTAAGTGGTTAAGTATTCATTTCTCTCATTTTTTCATCTTAAGTGAAAAGAAGAGGTATCTCGCTCTCTTGGAGAATGCCGCTCTAAACATGGAAGACCGAAAACCTCAATTCTGCATTTCAATAGATTCAGGTACGCTTCCGAAAATTCTTCTCGATGATTTGACATATCTTTCGGAGACGATCGAATTATTTTTTTATGTCTCCATTAAATCCTACCAGACTTACACGTTAATTAAACAGTAAAATTACAAGTCTCTAAAGAATTAGAAACTCTATAAAAATATAATCTTTGATTAAAAACCTATGAGCCCATAGTTCTGCATAATACAAAATAATAAGAAAATAAAAAACCAAAAAGCAAGCCAGACCAAAGATCAAGAGGAAGAAACACAAGAACGAGAAGAAGCCACATCAAGCTGCACAACGGCACCGGCAGAAAACAAAGAAACAAAAACAGAAAGAAAGCCAAAATCCCATCAACCAACTAACCAAAATAAACAGAAAAAGGGAGCCACCACAGAGCTCACCCGTCAAATAAAGCTAAGTAATATTAGGGATGTTAATAAATGGCTCCGCCCGCCTATTTAATTTGGATTGGACTCAAAAAATTTATTTCGATTCGACTCTTTTAATGAATAAGTCGGGTTAAGATTTGAAATTCTGATCTATTTAATTGATAGTGCAAGTTCTAATATTAACTTTAAAAATGATCTTTTAATTTTTTTTCGTAAATTCTTTGAATTGTTTGTATATTCTTCTTATTTTGAATCAATTAATATAAAATCTATAGTTGACAAGTTACAATTTTTTAAATCAGAATGGATTAATGGGTTGGGTTCAAGTCATTTTGGTTAAAAATAGATCAGGTTCAAGTACATCTTTTTTGACTCATTTATTTAATGAGTTGAGATCAGGTCATATTGGATTATAATCAGGTCAATTTCGATACGAACATGAACCCAATCTATTGATCTTCATAACCCTTTGCATGTTATTAAGGTTAAAGTTTATCTTAGGATTATTTAGTAAAGTAATGCTCATGCTCATGATTTTCTTTTTTATAAAAACTATTCATTTTTTAAGCTTAAGATCATGATGTTAGATTTTATAGATTTTTTGGCTGGTTTTTTTGAAAATATTTAGCATTCAGGCATGAAAAACAAATTGATTGAAGATATAAAAATTGTCAAATGTTCATGCTAATTGTGGAGGAATTATTCTATGCAGATACCAGATGGTTCAGAACCAACTAGACTGCGTCATGTCGCCCGGTATCGAGCACCAGTACTAAACAAAAAGGTTATGTGGTGCTATCTTGTAGGTCTCTGGAAGCCGTTCGGGGTCCACACAGAATAATTTTTTCCTAATTGAGAGGTAGTTTTGGCTCAAGAGATTTGTGGTTATCAATCATTATATTAACTTGGGAGTACTTTCTGTCAAAGTCATTAAAAAGTTTCACAAAAGACATTCATTAAAAAAACAAGATTAATTCATGCTTCATTTCATTATGCTTAATTATTATTAAGTCACTGTAATTACATTAATTTCTAAATTATCTCTCATGAGCATGATTTGTTAGTCATTATTGCCTGTTATCTATATATAGAGAGACAAATATAATATGATATGATATATATGAATGGTGAATTGAGTTAGGGTTATTAGATGGTTAATAGCGGACCTAGCGGTTGAGGAAGCTTTAGTAGTCTCCATTTAAAGGCTTTGAGTATATATATGATGAAATGAGATGTACACTTTCGTAATAATTAATTAATTTTTATAAACATTGCATCAACATTGTCTAACTTTCCTCTCTTATTATTTGCATGTTGATCCAAAAGAATTTTATAACAATCATATTTATTTTAAGATGAGTATAGTATTGTTATATGCTAGTGAAATGTCACCAAGCATTGCCTTGATCAAGCACAAATCTCGAGGTATATTCAAATTGGAAACTTCCAAAATTAAATTTGAGACCATCTAAACTCCAATTTCAGCACACTTATATTCAAATTGAGCGACTCGGTATGACGAACCCAACGACACTAAAATCACTATGATTTGAACTCAATGAGTCCAAATCAAGGGACCGAAGCACATTTGGAAGGTTCAGCGTAATTTGGATTACCAATGAAATCAAAATATATCATGCTTATAGTCAAATTGACCGACTCGACGAGATGAATCCAACGAGCATAAGATCGTTTAATTCCACCATCATTATGGCACTTAAATGATTGATGACCACTATAATTGAGGGAATGGATATGAGACGTTTGATTGGCTACTCCGATTTTGCCCTAGATCTTTTCCATATTTGCGGAGCATACCACTCATAAAAATATATAAACAGGTCCATGCTCTCTTCATGAAGGGGGGTTTTTTGCTACAGATTGGAGAAAGTTTCGAGGCATCAAGGATCCTAGAGTTTTTCCTAGGAACCACCGTCGGCGAACTTCTGTCAACCATCGTCGGACCACTACCCGACAAACGACTATCGCAGGAGCACCACCTATCCTCAAACCGTTGCTAGACTACAACCCCTCTGACCACCATCATCTTTCTATTATAGTATTTATGACCACCTTCGTCTATTGACTATAATTTCTCTAACCACCATTTCAAGTCAACTATGGTGCCTCTAACCATTATGGCCTGCTGACTATGGTCCCTCCGAGCTTCATCGCCCGCCAACTACTGTCCCTCCGAACACTGTCCCCCATCGATTACAACCATTCTAACTACATTCTCTCTAATCATTGTCACCCGTTGACTACGATCCATCTAACGACCATAGCCCATCGACTACGGTCCATCACCATCGTCGCTCGTCAGCTAATATCCCACTGACCTCTGCCATCTGTCTACTATGATCCCTCTGACTACCATCGCCCATCGACTATGATCATTCTGATCTCTATTGCCCGGTGACTATGGTCCCTCTAACTACTATCGCCCGCCGACTACAATCCCTCCAACCACCATTGCCCGATGACCACTGTCCCTCAAACCTCCGTCACCCACAGACTACAGTCCCTCCAATCATCATCGCCCACCGCCCATATTCCCTCTAACCATCATAGCTCGCCGACTATGGTCCCTCCAACCATTGACCATCATCGGGCCACTGTCTGTCCTCCGATCATCGCTCAAATATGCTCCCTATAACTATTATTGTCAGTCGATTATAGTCCCTCTGACCACCATCGTCCATCAACTACAATCCCTCATACCACCTTTGCGAGCAAACTACGACACCTCTAACCACCATCACATGTCGACTACGGTCCCTCTAACCTTCATCACTCACTGACTACCATCCCTCCAAGGCTCCAACCATCATTTTCCACCTACCAAGGTTCCTCTAAGCACTGTCGCCCGCCGACTACGTTCCCTTCGACAACCGTCTTGAAAACGCAATAAAATTTTATCATTTTGTTCAAAATGATCAAATTTATAACATTTCAAAAGTTATAAGATGGAAGCTTATAAAATTATGTTCTGATACATTTTTGTTAGATTTAGGAGAGATAAATTTGTAGAAATTAAAATCATCAAAAATAGAAATAAGAAGATAGTTACTTACAACTAATTGAACAATTGACTATAAAATCATATCATATTGTTCAATGGTGGTTGATGGCTTACATCAGCAACAATTGACTATTGAAATTGGTAAGTGTCGCCGACATACATTAATTGGTGTATATAGAAAAAATCGATGGGTGTTCACAGTGGATAATAATGGGCTTAGTGCACTAACAATCAATGATATAGAATTTTTTTATCTTATAAATAAATAATCCTCTTTGATGTTGTTGAAGCAAACTATCACACCATATAATCTAAATTAAAAAGAATGATTTCTTTTATCTTTTTATAATGATAATCAGAGCTATTTAATTTCTTTAAACAATATAAAATCAATAGAAATAAATAATTGATCAAAGCATCAGTATACATTTGTATTCATTAACCAAAAATTATATACACCAGCTAGGAGATATATTAATATAATACACTATCTACCAACTTATGAGCTCAAAAAATAACTAAAAGATAAAAGAACAGTGAAACCTGAAGAATCTTGTATCTCATGCACTACAGAAAAAATGTTAATTTCCGGCGGAAATAAATTTGTCTGCAATTCCGACAGATTTTCCGACAAAATATTTCAGGCGATTCTTCCGACGAAATTTTTGAAGTTATTTCCGACGCATTTTCTGTTGGCTTTTCCAGCGGAATTTCTGGCTGATTTTTGACGAAATTAATTTTTTTTTAGAAAATGGCAATTAGTAATATTTAAAATTATTCATTTTGTTAAATAAAATGAATTAAAAATTTTAATAATTTATTGCTAAATTAAACATAATAATTATTTTGATCTTAAAAAGACTTAGCTTTTAAATATAGTAATTATTTTAAATATAAATTAAATTAAACCATTCTAAATTAATTTTGTTATTTTGAATTATAATAAGTTTACATTTTAAATAAAATATAAACTCAGATTATAAATAATTTAAATAAGTTATATTCAATATATTAATTATTTTAATCTTTTAATATATTAACTATTTTAAATAATACTTTATGTTTTTAATAATATAAATAAAAAATAACTCAAAAGTTTATTCCTTTTTGTAGTGGTGGCTTGATGGTTTCTTGGACAGCAGGATTGTTGAAGGGTGGGGGTTCGAACCCCGTTAGGTGCAAGCGTTGCGGGCGGGTCATGCGGAATGGGCAGCGAGTCACAGGTAAGCATGGGTTGAGCCAGGCGGGTCGCGGGCCAGCGGGTCACGGGCTTTGCACGTTGGGTTGGGGGAATCGGGTCACAGGTGGGCGAGCCCAGCTGGCTGGACGGGGGTAGGGGCTTCAACGGGTTGATGAGGGCTTCAATGGAATTAGATTTTTTTCCATTTTTTAATATTTCCGACATAGTTTATATTCACCAGAAATATTTCCGACAAATTTTTCGTCGGAATTTCACGAAAATTTTTCCGACGGAAAGTTTTACACCAATAACACTTCTAACTCACGTTGAACCGGCGTAAATATTTCCACTGAAAATCCACCGAAAATACTAATTTTCGGCATATTTTGGCCATTTTTCGACAAAAAATAGATGCCAGAAATTGACGTTTTTCCTGTTGTGATCAATCTCACACTCTAAAACCTCATCTCTAACTCAAAATCATTAAATCATATGTATTAAGCTTATGAAGCCCATCAAGTCACTAGAACTTTGCTACTAAACTCAAAGCTCGAAAAAGAAATAGTGTGCATGAATTCATTAAGTTTATAATAGTATGAGTCAATATGATTAAAAATCTATGTAGAACTAGTAAAATGCATATATTAATAGTAAAGTACGTTTGTCAAAATGTTAAAACTATAAACCATCCTTCTCAAATCAAGCATCGTAACAGTGTTATCCAATCAATACATAAAATCATAAAAATCAATAAAATTGAAGTATCTATGAACACCGTCATAAATTCATGATAATGCAATACTATCAAGAAATTGTATAGGATTATGCACATCATGTTCATTTATTATATATGAATATTTAATCACGTGCTCCATAATAATGAATATGTAGCAGTAAATATCAATATTTGATAAGCATGTTCAATCTGTCATATTAAACAAAAAATTCAAGTTTGTGATGTGTTTTTCTAGTAACATTAAATCAGTAATAGTTGGCTTTCAATATCAAAGTTGTCACTCTTACCCGTCTGTATAGTAATTACTCATTATAACTAATAATCAGTAAATCACAAGAATTAGTAAAGGATAACACCATAAACTATAATATTTAAAGTAAAGTCCATCGGCTTACCATCATGTACTCCTATTAATCAGTCTCTAACCAATTTCAATAATTAACCAACACAATATTATACACACAATATTGTAATAAGTTATTACTCATTCACATATATGTATTCATTCATAATGATTGCATTAACAATGTAATAATATCAAAATGCCAAAATTATTATTTCTATGTAAATAGTACAAAATGCAATAATTTTCAATTTTAACATGCAAAAATGCAAAACCATTAAGCCAATATGATCAGAATATGCATTAATACAACATGCTAAAAGTTGTAATGTAGCCATTTCTAAAATTAAGGAAATGCAACAAAAATCAATTTAAGAGAAATTAAATGGCAGTAATCAAAATTTTTGAAAACATAATTAAAGTCACCTTTAATGATCAAAACAATTTTTGTAGAAGCATTGGCCAAAATCTTGTTTCATCTTTGCCCATTCCCCTTTCCTTCTCCCCCTCCTTCCCTTCTTTTCTCAACAAGCCAAATGGGAGAGGGAGAAAAAATGGGTTGAGGGGAGAGAATTTTATATTATTATTACTTTTTTCGATGCCTAGTGCCTAAACTAGGGGTGCAAACGAGTCGAGTCGAGCTCGTCCGCCTTCTAAATCCACGCGTGCTCTAAGATTTGGATTTCCCGCTCGCCAGAATTGGATTTCCGCTTGCCAGAATTGTATTTCCTGCTCATGAGAATTGGATTTCCGCGTGCGCTGCTGTCGAGCAGCTCGTCGAGCCGACGAGCCGAGTCCGATACATGTTCGAACTCGAGCTCGATTAGTGGTCGAGCTCGAACTGTGTTCGAGCTCGACTCGCGAGCTCGATAAGCCTGACTCGTCGAGCCCGTTACCGAGTCGAGTTCGAGCCGGCTCGCGAGTCGGCTTGACTCGGTTGCACCCCTAGTCTAAACACTCCAACCTGGTCCAATAGCGTTGCATGCTCATGCAATAGTAATTGTAGAACTGAGAGCATCAATGTCATCGCATTGAGTTCTTGCGCCCTAATACTGCACCCCCAAAGTCGTTGTGCTTAGAATACTAGTCACAAAGCCACAGTTTAAAATTTTAATATTTTTAAAATAAGTCTTTTTAAGAACTCTACGCAGTTACACAAAGTTTATTTATAATTTTTTAATGGTGCCCTAGTCAATTCTTCAAGAAATAAGAGCACCCCATTATGATGGTAAGCGATTAAGAGTTGATCCCCATGATTATTCAATATTTTGTAAACATCTTAATATCTTAATGATATCATAATTGAATGATCTTAGATTGATTGGATGTGTCTCATCAAGCCGATTATTTAGATTATAAGCATGAAAGATTCATAGGAGATTTTATCATTGAAATATATAATATTCTCATAATTTTTTCAACTATAATTTTGAATGCTTGATTAAAATCTATTTCAATTCGAATCAATGTGTTCTTAGCATTGTTAAGTTCATTTAATCAAAGCCCTTACTACGGCCATAAATTTGATAAAATTGGAATTTCGAAAATTTCTTATTTAAATATAATGATTTTTAAATGTTATATAAAAAATATTGCTAATTAATCAAAATTATGTTATAATCTTCTAAAAAAATCTAATAACTATAAAATCCATTATGAATATATTTGAATTAAATAATTTTTACCTAATTTTTTTTTCTTTTTCCTGTTCTACCTTCTACTTCCACCAATACGGCCCTTCATCACAAATTAATTAATTCTTATGAAAAAATATATAATAATCTATTTATTCATCTGATCATTTATTTAAAAATAATAATATACAATTTTTAATTATATGAAATATGTATTATATTTAATTTTAATTATATGAAATACGCATAAAAATTTTATTATAATACGGTAGAACTCGATAGCGATATTGACCAAAAAGCCACCAAATCTTATCTGACATCTCATCTTGACTAAGGATTGCATTCTTGTCACGCTAGTTGAGTAAGTTAGGTAAAATTGCTGAATTTTCATGAATAATTAATTAAAGCAGCCTCTTTTTTTTTATACTTTTTTATCTTATAATTATTCTAAATTTTAAAATTCTAAATTTTTATTAACTTTGAATAGGTTTAATTATAAATTTGACTCAAATATGTAGCCTATAGGATAAAATGGACTACATAAGTTCAACTTGCAAACTCCGCATCAAAGAAGATTGATCATAGGGTACATATTCATTCAGTTATTAGTCATCACACTTTACAAAAAATTTTCATGAAAACGAATAGTACTTTGGAATATTCGACTCATGAGCTTTACTAAATAAATTACTCGTGAGTTAATCTCATTGAGGTAACGAGTTGAGCTTGAGCAAGCCTCAACTCATGAGCTTGCCAGTGGCTCGTTCAAAAAATACTAATACAAAATAAAAATACATATATTATGTAAGAACCGGACTAGCCTGTTCAAGTGAACAGGCCATTTATTAAATCGAACAGAGATGAACGGGTATTGGAGCATAAACACGACCAGATCAGGTCGTCCACGTGTGTGAACTCCCCAGACATAGTCAAATCACATCGTTGAGCGAGGGATTGTGTAAAAGAGTGAAAATGAATGACTCCTCGTGTGTAAAACACGTGAGAAAGCTTCAGCCGAGAGAAGCATTAATTCGATGAGGAGGAAGAAAGTAGATTTTCCAATTTCATTTTTTGGCACATTTTTCTTTAGTGATTTAGTCCTAAGAAGATATCAATTATTTTAAAGAAAGATAGATGAAGGAATTGTGAAAGAAAGTTGTTGTGTCTTGAAGTATTCGCGGCGGTAGAGAAATATAAAGTTTAGCGTCTTAGCATTGTACGAAGATCCAGCACACAAGTAGATAAGAGAGAGGGCGTAGTGTACATAAGAGACACTAGAGTTTGAATGAATCCACTAGTATTTGTAGTCAATTACAAATGAGGTCCATCTTAGGGAGAAGGCCTTAGCTTGATGTCACAAATATACATCATATAGATCGCATTACATGGTGGGAGTGACAATAATCAACATAGACATGTTTGTTTAATCAACATGACCATAATTGATAGGACAGAGGTCACAAAGACCGTAGTAGGCAGGAGATCGGGGTCACAAAGACCATTGCCCATCGATGTAGGTCGGAAGGACAGTAGTATGCAGGAGACCAAGGTCAGAAAGATCGTTGTCTGGCAATGTAGGTCGGAAGGACCGTAGTAGGTGAAGAAGGTTGGAAGGACCGTAGTTGGAAGGAGACAGGGATCCAAAAGACAGTAGTTGGCTGAAGATCGGGGTCAAAAAGATCGTTGTAGTAGAGCGGTACTCTCGTAGAACTGTAGGAATCAAGTGGTGGCCTGATAGAAGTCCGGGCCTCAGGGGGTGGTTCAACTAAAGTCCGAGCCTTAGGTGGTGGTACGATAGAAGTGCGGGTGTCAGGTGATGGTCCGGTAGAAGTCGGGGCCTCATGTGGTGGTCCAACAGATTTTCGGGCCTCATGTGGTGGTCTAATAGAAGTTCGGGCCTCAGGTGGTGGCCGGTGGAAGTCCGGGCCTCAGGTGACGGTCTGGCAGAAGTTTGTGCCTCACGTGATGGTCCAGTGGAAGTTTGGGCCTCAAGTGGTGGTCCGGTAGAGGTCCAAACCTCATGTGGTGGTCCGACGGAGCTCAGAGCATCATGTGGTGGTCCGATAGAAGTCAAGGACTCAGATGGTGGTCCAACAAAAGTCTGGGCCTCAGGTGGTGGTCTGGCAGAAGTTCGGGAGTCAGGTGGTGGTCTGGTAGAAGTCTAGGCCTTAAGTGATGATCCAATAGAAGTTCGAGCCTCACATGGTGGTACGGCAGAAGTTCGGGCCTTAGGTTGTGGTCAGGCAGAAGTTTCGGCCTCAAGTGGTGGTCAGGCAAAAGTCTGGGCCTCAGGTGGTGGTCCGGCGGAGCTCAAGGCCCCAAGTGGAGGTTCGGCGGAGGTGAGGGCCTCAAGAGGTGATCCGATGGAGCTCAAAGCCTCAAGTGATGGTCCGATAGAGCTCAGGCCTCAAGTGGTGGTCAGGCAGAAGTCTGGGCCTCAGGTGGTGGTCTGACGGAGCTCAGGGCCTCAAGTGGTGGTCTGGCGGAGCTCAGGGCCTCAAGCAGTGGTCAGGCGAAGCTCAAGGCCTCAAGTGGTGGTCTGGCGGAGCTCAAGGCCTCAAGTGATGGTCCAGCGGAGGTGAGGACCTCAAGTTGTGGTCCGGCGGAGGTGAGGGCCTTAAGTAGTGGTCCGGTGGAGCAGTAACGTCACGCGGTGGTCCGGCGGAACTCGGAGTTGAGGAGGAGCAAGGAAACAAGAGCGATCTCCGATCTCTCTCTTCAATTCTTTGGCTTGGGGTCCCCCTTTCAAGAGGAAAGGGAGCTTTATTTATAGATTTTTGAAGTGGCATGGCCCGTAAATAGGTGGGAGATCAAGGGCAAACGGGGAGTGGTTGGATGGACGGCCGATGTTGAATCCCTTGATCATGGTCCATTTGATGGACATTTGAATGTCTTAGTGATGTCAGAATTCGGTGATCTTAGGCTCGTTGGATTAATCTCGTCGAGCCGCTCGATTCAATTATAAGTAGGTTATGTTTGGAAACCATTTGGTAATCCAAATTGTGGTTTAAACCTTTCAATAGTGCTTCTAACCCTTAATTTGTATATTTGATTTACTTATATGTGGATGCTATTACATGCTAAGGTAATGTCAATTCAAATGTATATGTGATGATAAAAATTTGACATTTAAATAATTATGATAGTTGGAATGTATAGTAACTATCATGACAATATATGAATGTATTATGAATACATGAAAGATGTATATATTGATTTAAAACACATGTAAAGGAAAAAAAAAGTGAATATGAAAGTGTATATGTTTTAAAGTATATATGTTATTTAAATTACATATAAAGATATATGTAAAGAATAATGAAATAACTTATGATATGTAAATGAATATATAAATAAAAAGGGAAAAGGTATATGCGAATATGAAAGTGTATATGTTTTAAAGTATATATGTTATTTAAATTACATATAAAGATATATGTAAAGAATAATGAAATAACTTATGATATGTAAATGAATATATAAATAAAAAGGGAAAAGGTATATGCACGCAAATTATATGAGTTCACCCCCCGTATGATACTAGCTGTGGAAGTAACGTATCCATGTACTTTAAAAAGGAAATAGAAATGAAACGACAATGGTTATACCTTCATTTGTATAAATTTTATATGTCGCTTCTGTACTAAATGAAAATAAAAAATGAATAAAGGAGAAAACTGAAAAATGCATAAATGTTAATTGAAAGAAAAATGAATACATTATTTGGCAGATGTCAAATAAATGTTTATACCATATGAATTGATCCACAAATATGTAGACCAGAAAGAATAACAAGATGAATATGATGCCTTTTTATATGTATAATTGTTATGTTACAATGGTGATTATCCACTATGTTTATCATGTGAACTCAAATTGTTAAACTAAATATTTTAGGTAAGACTCCTGATAAGTAGAAAAGGTTAAAAGAGAGAAATTTGTGTATAATGATAATAGGTAAAATTTGATTTTTGTTTGTGAATAAATGAATAATTTGTTAGTAGCTCTTTAGTGTTTGTGGAAGGTTAGTTCAAACTGTTATATGTAATTGTAGAAATTGTATTAACCATATGATTTTCAGTTCCCGCCTCATTAGTTCGTGTCTCCGAGCCGGGTCGTGACATACTGGAATTCAAAAAGTTCAAATATAAAGCTATTACAAATATTTTAAAATTTATATCTTAGTATTTTTATATATCAAAGGGTTCTTTAGTACATAAATCACAATCATTTTTCTCTTTCGTTATAAATCAGCCAGCTCATGAACCGACTCAAATTCATAGATTTAATCTCGTGGTCGAGCTCCAACTTTATTAATTAATCAAGCTCAAGATCAAATTAGAGGTAACTCAAGCTCGATTTGACTCGTTTCTACCTCTAATTTGAACTTCATTGTCCTCATATTTTCATTGAGATTAGTATTATAAATGATATATAATGATTAAACTAATCTCAGTATAAATTCAAATATAATAAATTCTTTTCTAACATGAATATAATCATAATATTCTGACATAATTTTTTTTATTAATAAAATTTTATTAAAATTTTATTATTTATCTACAAAACTCTATCATAAGATATTAATTTTATACAAATATCAGCAGGAGAGAATTTTTGACATGAATTCCATCTGGCAACGGCGTTCCTTAATATACTACATCCTTACTAGCATTAAATATTAATGAGTCTTGCACGACTTGTTGATAACCATGCAGGGCCAATTAATATATCAAACAATCATAAACAATTAATCTCAACAACCAGCTTTGGCTTCCTTTTCTTTTCTTAATAGGATTGGACAGAGCTTGACAATTTCAAGGCTTAGTCTTTTTTTCTCTATTTATAATATTTAATAATTAGGTTTCTTTGGGGATAATTTTTTTATTATTTTATAATAATTTTTTTAACACATAAATTTTTACAACAACAACAACATCAAGCCTTTATCCCACTACATGGGGTCGGCTATATGAATCCTTTTTTCTTCATTGTGTTCGATGAAAAGTCAAATTTTCATTCAGATATAATAAAAAAATGACATTTCTAATATTTCTAATCAAATCTTTTTAGATCCATACCTTTCTTAAGATAGGTTAAATCTAAAATATGTACTCTCCTAACCGGATCATCAGAAGGCTGCCGTTTATGTGACCAAACTATCTAAGACGACTCTCTCTAATCTTATCTACTGCTGGATCTACTCCAACATTTTCACGTATATTTTGTATCTATCTCTAAGAGTAAAGCAAAAGAAAAAATTTAATTCAATAAATTTTTGAAATAAAAATGATTTTAGAAAGTAGTAATAAAGCAGTCCCAAATTTATTTAAATATTTCTACTTTTAGCAGCAAAAAATAAATTAATTAGCAAAATCCAAATAATGTTATTTGTAATAATCATACATCGAGTATTTGAAAAAAAAAAACAGTCCCAAATGAAGCCTGGAATGAATTTTTTTATTGATTTCTAAAATAATTTTTAAATATAAAATTCTTTGAATTAAAAATTGTATATATAAATTTATTTAAAAAAAAATATTCTAAATAAAAACTTAGTCGTTGCAACTACTTCTTGGTCAGCTACTCAGCTAAGCTACTGGAGCGCATTCATATAAAAAAAGGGTATTTGGTGTCTTGTCGCTTTCTAACATGTTTCTCAAAGTTTTAAGGGACAAACAAATCAAAATTTAATATTATTGGTACATTGTATATGATGGATTCACCGCTAGCTATAACATCAATGTTGTCTTCAATCATATTCATATTAATTTAATTATAAAAAATTATTATTTGTTATGAGATTAATTTCTTAGGGTCCATTTGATTTGGATTTGTTACTGTTTTTTTAAATATTTTTTAATACAAAATTTTTTGTAATATAAAAGAATACGAAAGATGTCTAAACGAAGCTTTGACGGCTTTCTTAATGCTTTCCAAAGCAGCTGTTTAGTACAAATATTTTAAATTCAAAAAAATTGTACTAAAAATTGGTTTAGAAAGCAGTAAGAAAGTTGTCCCGAACAAAATCTTAATCTTGAATGATGATTTTGCGGATAAGTTGATAAATAAAAATTGAAGGATAATCTTTTATGTGAAATACTCATAAAGAGAAAAACTATAAAATCTAATATAATAAGAATATTTTAAGGTAGTAAGTAGTTAAAATGGGTCATTTGTATGCTAAGAGTCAAACTGTGAGAAACGTTCATTGTTGTCGTAGAGTAGAAAATTTTAGAAAATTTGATGTTTTTGGTGTGAAGTATGCAATGGAATAATGGTCCGAAATAATTGTTAACCTATAAGAATGTTATAGTTACGAAATTCTCTACAATCCTGATTCAAAATGTGTAAAATATAGTGCTATTATCTAGATATAGATTTAGGGTGTGGGTGCGGTCAATACCCGTGACACTCCAATACATAATGTATCAGTACTCGCTCAAAATATTCTTGATTTCCCTAGACATTCTCAAATAGAGGGCCCAATGTCACAGCACTCCCTCAAATTTCACTCCAATACAGAGAGGACGACACTATAGCACCACCATGGCAGAACTGCTATGCACCCCAACTCAACCTCCCAAAAAGAGAGGGAAGCGCCCTCTGCGCTCCAAGGCACAACGCCGCAACGCTCTCAAAGTATTTTTTCTACTTAATTTTAAATTTCCTCCATTCATTCTAGACTATATAATCTAAACTTTTAGAATATATAGAGGCATGAAAAAGGATCTCATCAGGCTTTATAGCCATAGGTATTACAAATTTACCATCCTTTGGATGCCTTATACATGGTTAAAACTTTTAGAGTCAATTCTTACAAACTATGGAAAATTTAAACCTTTTAGCCCGACTGAGTTAAGCCTAATTAGTTGTCTAATATATTTAGAATCTAATGACTTTTCTTTCCTAATCTATTAACCACTAGCTTTTTCCTCCTCCTATGATTGACCAACTATATTTGCAACATATTTTACTAAAAAACCTATTGGTCAACTCATATCAAGAGGCCAAGCAAGTGTGAATAGCAATGTGGTTCATTTAGAAATAAGCTAGAGTAAATACACTCAGCTAAGGCTTCCCAAGCCCTTGATTTAAATATAAGAGCTCAAGGATGTTAAAGAATTTTCCTATAGCTTCCTTGATCCTCTTAGGCTTTAAGAGAGAGTTGCAATAGATGCTCCTTTGTGTGATCGTCTATTGCAGTTCACTCAAAACTATTTTTTCTATCCTCTTAGAGCCTCAAAGAGTTATTTCGGAGCACCCTAGCCTTCCTCATAGACTATAGGCCCTCCTTGCACATATGAGATAATCTCAAAGAATGTGGAGGCCTTTATGTGAACCAGATGGGCTCCAATATAAAGACTCGACATGTTATCCACATTATTGTATAAACTTGGCATTTAAAGCAGTGACGAGTCAAGTTTGTAATGGCTCAGCCTTTTCTCACTGGCCGCGCACGAGTCGGCTTCCACCTAGGCGCCACTCACTCGCACGCCGCCACGACCCATCGAGATAACTAATTCCCGCGAGCCCATCCTTAATGGCATTTCTTGGCTCTCGCCATCTCTCCTTCTCGTTTGCCGGATTTTCTGTCCTCCACCGCCGCCTTCCCTTCCCCTCCACCGCTCGTCGGAAAATCCTTCGCTGCATACGGATCTTCTCCATGGAGGAATCGAGCAAAGCGGCTAGGAGATACACCAACCGCCTTGCCTCCGAGCACAGCCCTTACCTTCTTCAACATGCACACAATCCGGTAGATAAGTGGATTCTTATCCACGCCGAGCACTTCTAAATTTTTATTTTTATTTTTTGGGTATTTGGGACCATCCGTCGAACCTGCTGTTGACAGACTGATTGCGCTTAGTCTATTTGCAGAAAGGAAGTGAAGTTGAGGAAAGTTTGGTTAGGGAATGAGCTCATTGATCTTAATTTATGGATCATTTGGTTAAGAATTATTTGACATGCATTGTAATCTTTTGGAGAATATGCCATCATCATGGTCATCTTCACCAGAAGCTTTAGTGCAACTATTTGGGGTCTCGTTTTGGAATTATTACTCTCCATTTGTTCCTATTGAGTTTCAATTGAGTGTTGCATGAGATATTAACCCTAATTTTCACATCTATTTTTGCAAAACTTCTATCAATGTCGCCTTCTGTCTACACCTTTTTCTTCATAATCTTTTGATGCTAATATATTTATTGGTGAGGCTGCTTGTATTGTGTTTATTGAGGGTCATCCAAGCTCCATCCTATCTTAGGCGTTGCAGTAAAGTGCAGTGCTTTGTATGAGAGAGTTCAACCTATTTATGGTCAATATTGTGTTTGGTTTAGCTTGTTTTCTCTTTATGTTGTTTATATTGAACATAGTACCTTTGGTGTTTCTAGATATCACTTGTTTGAATCATGTCAAGTTTGTGGTAAGTTGAAGGAACGCAAAATAGTAGAGTATAATCTGAATATGGTAATGTAGCATAGAAGTTAACCTACTTCATGCGCATGGTAATGCCATAAGGGTCCCAATCTTCTTATAATAAGAAAGAACCATATCATGCTTTAAATCAGATTTTGTGTCGTGTTTACTTGCATGAAATGGAGAAAGTGTCATTAGAATCTAGAAGATAAGTTGTTTCTGTTGCCTTTATGCAGGATAATGTAACAGAAAAAAGAACTCAGATGATGTGCACCCGTAGATAATAGAGCTGGGGAAGCACCATTAAGGATGGAATGAGGGATGGGAAAATAATAAAAGCCCAAAGTTGTCCCTTGACTAATCATATGTAGCAATTTTAGTCACAAAGTATCACATTTCTCCAATTTTGTCTATTGACTATACAAAATTGTTCACAAATAATTCCTCAGGGACTAAATTGGGATCAATTTTATATGTTCAAAGATTAAATTGAGATCAATTTTTAATCCAAATTTTCATTAATTTCTACGACCCGAGGGATCATTTGAGATTAATTTTTTATAATTGAGGGATAAAATTAGAGAAATGTGATACTCTATAATTATATTGGCCATGTTCAAATAGTCGGGGCACTATTTTGGGTTTTTACCTATTGGAAAACATATGGAGAGGACAAAACTAACCATGTTGAGTGTGCTTAAGCAAGAAATTGTTTAAAACTAGTAACTGTGTAGCTCTTAGTAGGAGTAGCTGGCAAGAAAGGTTCCTAATTACTTGACATATGAAACTAGGTTTACTAATGCTCATGAGTATGAGTGTTCCTCTATTTTTTTTTATTGCCGCTTTACCGAATTTAAACTGCGCCAAACTTTGTCTTCTCTTGTTGGTTTCATCCAGCATTTTTGCAAGTTTTCTGGTGATTGTTCTTTGTGTTAGCACTTCACCATGTTGTGTAGCATAAATCAAGGAATTACTTCAAAATACTGTTTTTTTCCTTTGAGTTTGCTTCTCCCTTATTGTTGCACATTAACTTGCCTGCGTGTTTAGACACTGTTGAGTCAGTGAAGGTTTTTATTGGTTATTCTGACATATTTTACTGTTCTTTTGATGGAAATAGAGAATTTGTGCTGTTGTGTTCATGTGAACGTATATCCCATGGTTACTAGCATCTTATAGTATTTTACTCTGTGAAGGTTGACTGGTACCCATGGGGGGATGAAGCTTTTGAGAAAGCTCGCAGAAGAGCTGTTCCTATTTTTCTATCTAGTATGCATTCTTTAACATTTCTAGTAAACTTTGTAATTCATACTTATGCTTACTATGTCAATTCCCCTTTTTGTAATTTGATGTTTTTTTGGGTTTTCCTACTTGCAAAATGAATGGCAAATGTTTATGAAGTTGGGTATAGCACATGCCACTGGTGAGTTCTCTAACTTCGTCGTTTCTTTCATGATTGTACATGTATCAATCCATCTTATAATAATATATTTGTTTTGTAACCAAGCATTGGAATGTCATAGCAAACTGATGGTTTTGCTAATCATGTGCTGATGGTTTGCTGACACTTTTTTCTGCATTTAAGTACATATACTTGGTTATATTCATGCTGCATCATTTATTCTTTTTATATTTAGGTTCAAAATTTGCACAGATTCATAAATCTTTTTTTTTTTTTTTTCAATTTTAGTTTCTTATTCATCCTAAATGTCACTTTGACTTCCACAGTGATTAAATAACGCTTCACTTGGTGAGATATTGATTTTCCCCACACATAATGTGGTTATAATCAGGTGTCATGTTATGGAAGTAGAGTCATTTGAGAATGACGAAATTGCAAGAATGCTAAATGAGTGGTTTGTTAGCATCAAGGTAAATTTTGTTGTTATCCTTATTCCACAATCATACTTTCTTTGGTCCTCTTTAGCTAGATTTAGAAATCACCTTTATTTTAATTTCATAATCACCTACTGGAAGCTATCAATTACTATTACTATCTGATTTCAAATTTAACAGGTGGATCGCGAGGAGCGGCCAGATGTTGACAAGGTAAATTAATAAAGCTACTGTTATGATGATTATTGTCCTTATGCCTAATTTACCGTCGAAAAAATCAAAAGGGATTAAAATTTTACTTGATTTTTCATATTCTAATACTCAGAATGATTTTTTTTATGTTATATAATGTTGATTATGTTAGAAAGTAGTACTAATTTGTTATTGGGATAATCTGTTGCATAATATTTATGTCTCCCTAAAAACATGAAGGATATAAGTTTTTGAATGTTTTCCTTGTTAGAAAAAGTCTCTTCGTTGCCTAAGAACATGAGGGATATTGTCAGGATCCAACCTATAGGCTGGTAACAGGGAGGGAACAGATGGTAGGACGGATGTTTAAAATTTTATTCACTAAGATTACTAATAACAATCTATTTCTAACATACTTAAAGTGCCACTATTTCATAAAAAATATAACCATTGAAAATAAATACCTTTGTTACAACCCAACCTGAGTACTTAGAATATCAAGTTGGGAGCAACAATCGAATGATAATTTAGTTCTTTTCGGTAATAACTAAATAATCAAATTAATAGTATTCAAATCTTAGAAAAATTCAATAATAAATTAATTATCAATTTGAACAAATATAACATAATTCTTACCTATTTTTATTTGAACCTCTTCATTTGTACATGAAGCCTTCTAGATTAGTCATTTACACTATTGGAGATTTACTTGAAATTTTTAATTAACTAGGTTGAGTTTTCATCAACAAACTCGGTAGTAGATTACAATTTTATAATATAGCAATAATAAAGAAATATGCTTATGAGTAATCATGATTTATCTGTAACATTTCATATTAAAAATAAGCATAAGTATTGATAATCATCATTGTAGGTGAATATTCTTTAATATTTCTATTTCCAAATTTTAACTTTGAGTCATTTATTTTAAGAGAGTCGTATAAAATTCGTAGAAATAAAGATACAATTATTTTTATTTCCATTTATAACCTTTTTCAATTTTTTGTGTGCATGTATTTTGCCTGTGCATGTGTAAGTTAATGTTATGTGGGAAAAAAAGCTAGTGATATAAGAATTTTGTAAAAGATGTGCTTGGAGTATCAAAGAGAGAAATTACTAATAATAAAAATAGTTGGTGGTTGAATCAAAATGTGCAAAAAAGATAAAAAGTTAAAAAATTTGATATAAAAATTAATTTAGCTGTAAAAAATTGTGAAAATTAGATGATTTGTTATACAAATTGATTTAGGTGTAAAAAAGTTTGATAATTGGGAAAGATATAAAGTGGTCAATTAGGAGTTTAAGAAAGCAATATGCAATACAAAGATTTTAGTTTTTAATAATTTATATAATAGATTAGATACTAAGAAGAGTGAAAGATATATGTATAAGTTAGTTAAACAAAGATATAGGAATAGTAAGGATTTAGTTATAGTGAAGTGTATTAAGGATGAAAATAAAAAAATACTTTTATTAGAAGAGTATATTCAACAAAGGTGGATGAGATATTTTGCAAAACTTTTCAATGAAGATTGTGAGAGTGCGATTGACTTTAGTAATCTTAGCACCCTAAATGAACATAAAGATTTTTGTTTTTATGGGCGTATTAGTAAAATCAAAGTTAAAGAGGCTTTAAAGAAAGTGAAGTGTGGAAAAACTGTTGGACCTGATGATATTTCAATAGAGGTGTGGAAATGTTTGGGAGATGAAAGAATTTCTTTGCTTACTAAACTTTTAATATTATTTTGAAGACTACAAAGATGCCAGATGAGTGGAGAATGACTGTGTTGATTCCTATTTTTAAGAATAAAGGTGATGCAAAAGATTGTGCTAATTATAGTGGAATTAAGTTAATGTGTCATACTTTAAAACTATGGGAGAGAGTTATGGAGCATAGTTTGTGGCGTGATACTAATGTTTCTCAAATCAATTTGGATTCATGCTAGGTAGGTCTACTGTGGAAACTATACATTTATTGAGGTTTGATGAAGAAGTATAGAGAGAATAAGGAGGATATACATATGATTTTTATTGATTTAGAGAAAGCTTATGATAAAGTTCCATTAGTAGTGCTATAGATGTTAAACCGATATATGGAGTGTAATTTTAGTAGCAATAGACCTAGTGAGGGGATTGCGACTTTAGGTGATCAAGTCATTAATAAGAGTACACGTTTTAGATATCTTGGATCTATTGTTCAGATTGATGGTGAAATAGATGGGGGTATTATCAGCAGAATTCAAGTTAATTGGTTCAAGTGCCGGAATGCATCGGGCTTGTTGTGCGATAGAAAAT
>NW_021320106.1:807846-868908 GCF_001605985.2 Dendrobium catenatum
TATATATATATATATATATATATATATATATATGGCAGATATACAGTCTTTGCTTGTCACTACTTGCATGATTTGATCGGGTGGTGAAATTATGGAGGATTAAGGGGAAATGGCGGGGATCAGAAGGTGAGGAAATTAAAAATGCCCATTTTTTAAGGGGAGGATGTCTATGGGTGAATTTACAAGGTCGAGAGGTACTTTGTCATTAACGGCTTAACGGAGGAGGAGAAATTATCGACAGCGGGCTTATGTCTTGAAGGGAAGGCACTCTATTGGTACTAGTGGAGAGATCAGAGGAGTCCCATCCGGAGCTGGAAAGAATTCAAGGACAATTTGATAGAGCGTTTCCAAATCGACCGAGGAGACTTCTATGAGCAATTCTTTGCCCTAGTGCAGGAGAAGTCTTTGGCGAACTACCGGGAGGGATTTGAGCATCTGGCCAGCAGGGTAGAGCGCTTGTCCTATACTGTGTTGGAGGGGAACTTCATGAAGGGGTTAAAGACAGAGATTAGAGCAGCAGTGAAGGTCCTGCTGCCCAGGGATCTGGGGGAGACCATGAAGCTTGCACAATTGGTCGAAAATCAAAAAAATTTGGAGAAGAGAGCTAGGAATAGCAGCTCAGGAGGCACTTACAGGTGGACGACTACTCACCTAGCCTCTAAGGGAGCGTCCACAGGAGGGATGAAAGAAGTCTCGAAAGAAAAAGCAACAGGAGGAGGAAATGGGGGGCAATTCAAGAAGTTTACTGAGAAGGAAATGCAATAGAAGATAACAAAAGGGTTGTGTTTCCGATGTGATGAAAAATACATGCCAGGGGATAAGTGCAAGGATCAAACTCTTCAAGTTCTCCTTGTTTGTGAAGACGAGGAAGACGAAGAGGGAGGAGGGAGCGGTTCTGAGGTGGAGGAAAAGCTGCATCTGGATGTGACAGAAGTCTCTCTTAACTCCGTAGTGGGATTCACTACGAGTCACACTATGAAGGTGAAAGGAGAGATAGCTGACCGTGAAGTTGTGGTGTTGATCGATAGTGGGGCAACCCACAATTTCATTTCCACCCAGATTGTGGAGCTGATGGGGATGGAGTTAGTAGATATAGGAGGCTATAGGGTGATGATGAAATTGAGGTACTCTGAGGATGAAGTTGGTGAGGGGAGGAAGGAAGAGGGTGATTCAAGGTGATGCGGGACTGACCAAGGCAGGGGTTTCTCTCAAATCCCTAATCAAGACCATTTAGGAGGAGGGGGGAGGCTATTTGGTGGAATTACACAGATTGGAGGGAGTGAATTTGGGGGAAGGGGAAGACATACCCCTATCTGTACAGCCTTTGATCCAAGAATTCTATGAGGTTTTTCAACCACCTCTAGGGTTACCACCACCCAGGGAACAGGACCATGCCATCATATTGAGGGAGGGAGTGTCGTCTGTCAGCGTACGACCTTATCATTACCCTCAGTTTCAGAAAGACGAAATAGAAAAGCTGATCAGATAAATGCTGGAAGTAGGGATCATCAGGCCTAGCACTAGCCCGTTCTCTAGTCCCGTTCTATTGGTGAAGAAGAAGGATGGCAGCTGGCGCTTCTGTGTAGACTACCGCACACTCAACAAGGAAACTGTACCTGATAAGTTTCCTATACCAGTTATTGATGAGCTGTTGGATGAATTGAGTGGAACAGTAATTTTCAGTAAGATTGACTTGAAATCAGGATATCATCAGATTCGAATGAAGGAGGATGTACCCAAGACCGCCTTTAGAACTCATAAGGGACACTATGAGTTCCTAGTGATGCCCTTTGGCCTCACCAATGCCCCAGCCACGTTCCAGGCACTCATGAATACGGTCTTCAAACCGTACCTCAGGCGATTTGTTTTGGTATTCTTTGATGACATCCTAGTGTATAACAGGACAGAGGACGAGCATTGGGGGCATTTGAAGCAGGTGTCAGAGATTTTTCAGGAGCACCAGTTGATGGCTAACCTGAAGAAGTGCTGCTTCGCACAAGCTAGTGTAGAGTACTTGGGGCACGTGGTATCTAAAGAGGGGGTAGCCACAGATCAGTCCAAGATTGAAGCCATGTTAATGTGGTCACTGCCTAAAAATCTAAAAGAATTAAGGGGATTCCTAGGGCTGACAGGATACTTCCAAATGTTTGTGAAGGGATACAGTACTATAGCATGACCACTCACTGAGCAGTTTAAGAAAGATGGATTTCTATGGGGGGAGGCCGCCACGGCAGCATTTGAGAAGTTAAAGAAATCCATGACCACAATACCGGTCTTAGCTTTGCCGGATTTTACTCAGGTCTTCGTAGTAGAAACAGATGTATCGGGGTATGGTTTAGGAGCAGTGTTGATGCAAAATCATAGGCCCATTGCTTACTTCAGTCAGGTGCTGACGGCAAGAGCCCGACTGAAATCTGTCTATGAAAGGGAATTGATGGCAATTGTGTTGGCCATCTAAAAGTGGTGCCCCTACTTACTCGGAAGACATTTCATAGTTAGGACCAACCAACAGAGATTGAAATACTTGTTGGAACAACGAATGGTAATAGAAGAGCATCAGAGGTGGCTATCTAAACTATTGGGGTATGATTTTGAGATTCAGTACAGGGCAGGGGTGGAGAACAAAGCGGCAGATGCCCTGTCCCGATGCATGGGGGAGCTGCAGACAGTGGCTGTATCAGTCCCAATGATGCTAGATTGGGAGGCCATCAGGGAGGAGAGTGCTAAGGATGAAGAACTAGGCAGGATCATGATTGACTTACTAAAGGGAGAGGGCAACCATCCAGGATACATATTGGAGGGGGAGAGATTGTTGTATCAGGGGAGATTTGTGTTAACCAGAACATCAATTTACATTCCACAGTTGCTCCAGGAGTTCCATGGGACTGCAATGGGAGGTCCTTCAGGAGTGTTAAAGATCTACAGGAGACTGGCGGCAGAACTTTATTGGAGAGGGATGCACAAGGATGTGGAAGAGATGGTATCCAGATGCGAAGTCTGCCAAAGTAATAAGTACCTAGCTATGTCACCCGGGGGGTTACTGCAGCCATTGGCTTTACCAGGACGAGTCTGGGAGGATGCATCTATGGACTTCATTGATTGGATGCCCCGTTCTGAGGGATTCATTGTGATATTGGTGGTAGTGGATAGATTGAGCAAATATGCTCATTTCATTCCTCTTCGACATTCTTACACCGCGGTGACAGTGGCTTCAACTTTCATTAGAGAGGTGGTCAGATTGCATGGCGTACCAGAGGCGATCGTGTCAGATAGAGATAAGGTGTTCCTCAGTCATTTTTGGAGAGAATTGTTCATATTACAGGGGACAATTCTGAAGAGGAGTACCGCTTATCACCCACAAACAGATGGCAAAACAGAGGTGGTCAATAGGAGCGTGGAGACCTACTTGAGATGTTTTGTGTCGGAGACACCCAAACTTTGTGCCAAGTGACTACCTTGGGCGAAGTATTGGTACAACACCTCTTTTCACTCAGCTGCACAGATGACTCCATTCAAGGTGTTGTATGGAAGGGACCCCCCTCACTTGGTGCACCTCCCCCCCCCATCTTGCATTTTCAAATTATTTCCTAAAACCCCCACTTTCCTTATTTAAGTCAACTTATTTTTAGAAATGATTTGAATTTGAAATAAATCGATTTTAGATTTCAAATCTTTCCTTTTTTCTTAATCCTATTTTAGGAAAGGTTCTTATTTAATTTAATCAATCAAATTATGATGGATTGATTAATTAAAACCTTAACTCCAAATTTCAAATCTTTCCGTTTCTCTTAATCCTATTTTGGGAAAGGTTCTTATTTAATTCAATCAATCAAATCATGATGGATTGATTAATTAAAGCCTTAACTTCAAATACATTGCATCTAGACACTTGGCCCCCCCTCCCTCTCTTGGCCGAAATTCCCAAGGGCCCAGCCACTTATTTTCCCTCCCAAAATTATCCCTATTTCTTTGGAATTAACTCCAATTTCAGCCTAGCCTTACCCGCCCCTCTTCCCCCCCAGGCTATTCAAATTCTTGCCAACTCAAAGGACTTTGATTTAGAAAGTAATTTCAGCCTTCCCTCGGCCACCTTCCTTGCCTTCTCCTACTTGAATTCTTGAAGAAACCCCTTTCTCTCAAGAGAAATCAGCAAAGGCAACAAAGAAGCATCTACGACAACACTTCAAGATTGATGCATGGCCGATCTGGATCTTGATTACGGTCTAGCCTACGACAAACAAGGGTTTATTTGCATCCTTCACTCGACCTTTTTCGACTTCAACCCACGCATCGACAACACCGTCGAAGAGTACATAGAGCGCATTCTGGACACCCTTGTCGAGGCCATTGAAGAACAACTTGGCACCATTCAATGGAGGATTGCAACTCAACCGTGCTAAGGGTTTTTACCCATCTCCCTTTTCTCATATTTTCATTGTCTAACTTGTTCTTGTGATTTGATAGATTCATGAAGTTCTTGTTCACTGAACTCTGCCGAGTATAGTAAATGTAGGGATTGAGTACACTTTATTTGCTTCTATTCTTATTGTTAGATTAGGGATGTTAAAATTTACTTACTTAGCATGTTGTTGAATTTCTAAATTATTTTGAGTTTCCAAGTGTTTAACAAGTGGCTTGGCCTAAGCGTAGGCACCCTTCTTTCATTTTATTTTGTCGTTTTAATTGCTAATGGTTTCATCTTTATTGTTCTAAACAAAGAATCGTGCAATATTCTTATTTCATCCCTTTAAAAGCATTTAGTCCTACATCACATTTTGAGGTCAAGCTGAAGTTAAAAAATTCATGTCATCCCTAGTCGTATGCTTTTTTAGTGCAAATATGCCATGTAATCTTTATCTATACCTTTATTGTCAATCTTCTCTGAATTTATGCTTTTTGGGCTACAATCATTAGGTAGCAAGTAGATATGATCCAAAATTTGGTGGCTTTGGCTCTGCGCCAAAGTTCCCTAGGCCTGTTGAGATATGCCTCATGCTTTATGAATCCATGAAACTACGTGAACAAGGGAGGGTAAGTGAAGGCAACAAAAACATGGAAATGGTTCTTCACACATTGCAATGCATGGCTAGAGGTGGAATTCATGATCACCTTGGAGGTGGATTTCACAGATACAGTGTAGATGAATGTTGGCATGGTGAGTTTCTGTGATAGTTCCAAAAGTTTTTTAAGTTACCTTTATTTTCTGACTTAAGCATGGTTTTTCTTTCTGCAGAAAGCTTTTCACTGATCAAGTTTTCTATAAATTTAGAGTGAAATAAATTTTTAGGACTTTTGACTAATCAAGAACAACATTATAATATTTATAGGATACTTGGTATCCTTACTAGTTTAATTTATATGATATACTTGCCAAAGAAAACGAGATGCAAATTTAAAATTTACATAGAAAAGAATATTCCAATTAATTGTGACAACCATTCATTCATTTCCTTCTGGAGAACTATCCCCATGTAATGAATACTTTCATTTTCTTCCTAATCAACTTGATGCCACATTTGATCGCATTCCGTCTTTCCTTATTTATTTCATCCTTCCTCAGGTTGGAGAGTAGATATTAATCAATTCTAACTTGCTGATGAGGAAAATAAAAAACAGTCTTTAAGTAAGCATATATGCAACTTGCTATGGGGTAGAAATAAAAGGCATGCAAATAATTAATGCTTCAAAAATCTCCTTTATAAAGTCACGATTAACCTCAACATGTGTGGTTATGTTGTGTTGGACAGAAATTTGGGTTATACTTATCACAGTCTTGTTGGCACAATATAGTTTCATTAGAGAATTTATAATTATTGTAGTTCAACCAAAATCCATTGTAACCCCAATTCACACATCACATGAGTCATGGCTCTATATTCAGTTTCAGCATTTATTT
Source organism: Dendrobium catenatum (assembly GCF_001605985.2). Taxonomy (NCBI): domain Eukaryota; kingdom Viridiplantae; phylum Streptophyta; class Magnoliopsida; order Asparagales; family Orchidaceae; genus Dendrobium; species Dendrobium catenatum. Next base: position 813,743 of record NW_021320106.1, read on the forward strand.
TGAGCTACTATATTCTATTTCTTACTCCTTTATGAGTTAAGGTTGCCCCATACATAGGTATAATAACCTGTTATGGACTTCTATTAGTATTAAAATTTGCCCAACCTGCATCAGTATAGGCTTCTTTTTTTTTCTTGAAATGTTTTATGGCACATAATGTTGGCCAGTAAAAGAAAAACATAAAATCAAGTGTTGCAGAGATGAGGATGCTCAGGTGGATGAGTGGCTTCTTTGATGCAAAAAGAGTATATACATGAAAAGATTGGAGTAGCTATAGTAGCATATGGGATTAGAGAGTCGCCTTGGATGGTTTAGACATATAAAACATCGGCCTTCTGATTACCCGGTTAGGAAAGTAGATGTATTTTAGATTTGACCTATGTTAAGAAAAGTAGGGGTAGACCTAAAAAGATTTGGTTAGAAAATATTATAAATGACATTTTTTTTATTATCTTTAAATGAGAATTTCACTCTTAACAGGACAATGGAGAAAAACTATTCATGTAGACTATCCCATGTAGTGGGATAAAAGTTTGATGTTGTTGTTATAATATTCTTATCAGATAAAGATGGCTTTTTCATAAAGTATAATAAATATTTTAACACAGAATTTGGTGAAACATTAAATGTTGCCAGATCTGTTGGCATATTTTATGTTACGGGAAATCTGATTCGCCTGGATAACACTTATATATTATTTCAAGAACGTGGGTTCTGTGAAACAGCCAACACTACTGGTTTTGGCGTAGGCATGAGGAGTTCAGGGGTTTTTACCAACTTGAGATTGAATGTTAAAATGATGATTATTTTGTTCTCATTTCTCAGAAAATACTGTTCATGTTATAGTTCTTCCCTTTTGAGTCAAAGCAAAAGAGACTGTTCTGAAAAAAAATTGATTATATTAAACTGTACGCTGTTACTCTCTAATACCAAGCTTTAGCTCAAGAAGCGTTTGGTAACACTGGAGTGCTAGCATCATTAGTTACCTGTCTGGTGGTTGGAACTATTAGTAAAAGAAAATTCCTAGATTAACTCTTTATGGGAGAAAGCTGAACATGTTTTATTTAATCATCAGAATCAGAAAGGAGGGAGGCAGTTGTTTGAAAAATAAAAGGTAAGCGTTAGTTAATTAAGATGTGTGCGGTGACTCTAACATGTCCAGCTTTAGCTTTAGTCATCTAGGCATGCTTGGTTAAACTAAAATGCTTGTATCATTTGTCACCAATCTGTATCTAAAAATTCAGTAAATGAGTTCTAAGTTTGGAAATGGTAATCCTATAATATGGAGAAGTTGGACTAATTACTCCATATTATACTAAATTACAGCCCCTATATCTTTTAGGATTCTTAAAATAGGAACTCATAATCTACAGTACATTGAATGTTTTGAAGGACCCGCAAGATTATTTAATCAAATTGGTCCCAACCAATTGTGAAGTTGTTCCAGAAGAAAATATGTGCGTTATTTATGTGGTGGTAGAGGCAAGCCATGGATCAATAAAACGTTTTGAAGCAAAGTCAAGTCAGCGTACATGGTTTGAGTAACAGAAACTAACTATGCGGCATCTTATGCAATAACCACTGGCCAAAACACAATTGGCAATTTTGTTATGTCCTGTCTTTCACGTGATAAACACTATGTTAGCTATTATTCCTGATGGAGGAAAAAACTTCTTTTAGAGATGCTTTTCCTTAAACCTAGACGACTTCAAGTCAGAGCACCATTTGTACATGGGACTACAATCTTTTAGAAAAGCATCTTTTGTTTTCATAACTGAGAAATTTTATTATATTTAATGACAAATGTTATATTGCGATTTAATCTTGTCTTTACATGCTTTTAATGTTTTTTACTTTTTAGTTTTTTGAAAGATTTTACGTTCACCTGCAGTCCCACATTTTGAGAAGATGCTGTATGATCAAGGGCAGCTTGCTAATGTCTTCCTGGACACTTTTACGGTTACAAAGGATGCCTTTTACTGTTCTATAGCTCGTGATATTCTTGATTATCTCAGGAGAGACATGATTGGGGAAGATGGTGAGATTTTTTCAGCTGAGGATGCTGACAGTAGTGAGACTGATGGTTCTGCTAAAAAGAAAGAAGGGGCCTTCTATGTATGGACAAGTAAAGAGGTAAGATCAAGTAATAACAATTCAACCTGGCATTACTGCTATCAGGCACTTTCTCATTGTTGACCTCTGAATAATACCCAAAGGAACCAAAAACAACGACAAAAAATACCTTATACACGGCGGATCCACGAAATCTGCTGAAGCCCTCCGCGAATCTCGCTGAATTCGGCGCCGTGTGCGTCTCTTCTCCACGAATCCTGCCCAAATCCTGCGATAGTTCCTTGATCTCGCTCCCTTGCACGTCGTTAAATACCGATTCAAAACGAGGCCTTCGTTCGCTGCTTCCTCCATTCACTCCACCCCCGACCGAACTCCCTTCCACGCGCTTAAGCTCCCATTGACCTCTTCTCCATCCAATTCGACTGACCTCACACTCCATCCTCCGACCCGACCAAGCTCCTCCTCCGATCAAAACCCGACGCCATTTCCCTCGGACCCGACCGAACTTCTTCACAGAGAGAGAGAGAGAGAGAAAGAGAGAGAGAGGAAGAGAGATTCCCCTACCTACTCCGTTACCGCTTGGCTTCGCTCCATCTCCGACGTTCCCTTCTCTGTTGGATCGAAAATAACAACAAGAGCTCACGGGTTGTGAAGGTAACTCTCTCCCTTTCGTTCGCTTTTGGCCAAATCCCGTGAAAATGCCAAAGGGGGAGAGAAGGAATTTTTTTAAATAATATTATAATTAATTTTAATTATTAGTATTTATAAATAATTATTAATTAAGTGTAATTAATTAATTAAATATAATGAATTAATGATTAATTATAATTATTTATTTAATTATAATTAATTTTTTATTAATTATAATTAATTATAATTATAATTAATTATAACTATAATTAATAAATTAATTATAATTAATTATTAATTACTAATTATAATAAATCATTATTAATTATAATTAATTATTCACTAGTTATAATTTCACCTTGAGGACAAGGTGAGTTTTTGGGAGGGGAGTAATGTTACGCGTGAACCGGCCCAGGAGGGGCCGGCTGGACCCGGTTCAGCCCGGGTCTACACCAGGCGGGGGCGGAAATGCCCAGAGGAGGAGGCGGACAAGGTGGACCCCACTTGGGGCTGATTTAATTATGTGGGAGGGAAATTTTTGAATGCAAAGGGCTGTTTAGGTAATTTGTAGGAATCCTTTATTGTTAATTAGGAGGATTAGGAGGGAGAGGAGATCATCTTGAATTTGAATCTAATTTGAGATCTAGGAGTTAATTATAATTAATTATAACTATAATTAATAAATCAATTATACTTAATTAATAATTGCTAATTATAATTATCTAATTAATTATAATTAATCATCATTAATTATAATTAATTATTTGTTAGTTATAATTGTAATTAATTAATTAATTATTATTGATTAATTAATTATAAATAAATTATAATGAAATGCAAAATGATGCACCCTCTTTCTCCCTCGATCCTCGAACCACGCGCCAACATCTACAACCCCGCGCAGGTATAACCACTTCTAAACCCTAAAACTCTGAGAACTTGTTTCGATGCATGCGGCGAGATAAAACGACCATTTATACACGCTTATCTTAGCGTGGTGGGAGGGAGTGCGTCCTGACGCTTGCGACAAAGCGGGTAATCACCCAAATTCCTTCTTCGAAGTTCGTATCGCCTTGGAAACCCTGCCTATACACGCTTTTCTTAGCGTGGTGGGAAGGGATCCCGGTGTGATGCGCACGACGAAGCGGGGATACCCATAAGTACCCGCTTGCAGGGAAATAACTGCTGTTCTGGCAAAATACTTTCAAAAAATGATTTTCTTGCAAAATGTTTTTAAAAAAAAATACCCATACACGCTTTTCTTAGCGTGGTGGGGGATCAAAAATTACACGGCTGCGGTGTCCTCGAAAGAGGGCACCTACCATACACGCTTTTCTCAACGTGGTGGGAAAGGCCCAGTTTTCCATAGTTTTCCCCTAAACGGGGGAGACGCCGGAAGGCTGCCGAAATTTGTCTGAAATATGACATGAACTTGGAACAATTTGGGACCTGGACTTGATTGAACTCAAAAGAACAACGGAGGATTTGTACTTGGACTTTTGAACAAGATCTAAGTAACTTAATAAACAATTGAACCCAAATGAAAATGTGCAAGAAGCTTAATTCAAACTCAAATCAAACTTGGACAAATGATGAAGAACTTGAACTTAACAAGACTACAAGGACTTGAATATGAGCTTGGACATGCAAAATTGACTACAAAGAATATGAATTAGAACTTGATTTATGAACAATCATGCAATACTTGAGCTCAAACTTCAAATGAATTTGAAAATATAAAAGAAATTGATTGAATTCAAAGAACAACATAATATTTGGACTCGATTGAGCAATATAGACTCAAGAACTTGTATTTGAATTTGAATGGAGTCTGAACTCAAGAAGACCACAAGGGATCTAGGCATGAGCTTGGCTCGAATCAGATAATGAAGATTTGCAGGCTTGCATACTAACTTCAACGAACTAAGCTTGAACTTGTGACTACAATGAATTGAACTCATAACAACAAAGGACTTTCAACTTACACATAAAAAATGTGTGACCTAATGTTCATGTTAGTAGATCCACAAGTTCATTCGAGGGAGTTGGAAATCATTAACGAAAGGAGTCTCCAATGAATGATACAATCCGTCCATGATGATTATGCTAATCCAAATGTCAAATGACAATAATGATAATATTGTTATTCATGTTATAAACCTTCGAGCAATATAATGGGCATAGTGACCTGTTAGTTGTTATACACAATAAATGCAGCATGCTTGCAAATATCGAGGGGAAACAACTTGATTACAATAGTGTATTAGTGTGTTCATGGATAGAACACTAAGGCTCATACACAACTGATGTCACTCAAGTGTAAACAAATACACTATACTCCCTCAAATGACAACAACCAACATTGGAAGAAAGCTAGCAAGCAAATGACGACAAAAGATCACAATGTACGTTATATGCTACTCAAAAGTGAGAATGAAGGGTCATAATGCATACAAGGAATATGCAGTGAATATGGTGATTTATCAATAGTCATATATGCTTGAAGCTAACATCCACAAGCAAATCAATCAATGTCGATTTGCATACAAGCATGTTAATCTACTCGCAAGTAGTGATAGCAGAAATGTCGCAAGACTGCAACAAATACAAATTCTTATAGATTGCTGTCGAAGACCCTTCATAGGTGCAACATGTTACCTACAAACAAATATTGAAGAGTTTTCAATCATACAGTAGTCCATTTATGTGATGACGATTAATGTATAATGAATGCAAAGCATCGACAAAACTCGAGGCAGGAGATTAGTTAGTGCGCTACGTTCCACCTGCAGAAAGCAACGAGTAGTGCATGACAGTCTACCTGTATGAAGCAGCGAACAACTCTATTCAGAAGCTGCTACGCCACGCCACCTGATCCACAACTTCTATGCAACCGGACAGAAGGCGTCTACAAGTACTTTCAAAGTACCCCCACACGTGCACCGTAGTTTGTATACATATAGGTACACTAAAAGGGGTAAAAGCAATTATAAAACTCGCATGGGCCCCGACGAGCGTGTTATTGGTACACACGTGACGTTTAGGGATGCTGCACGGATTATTAAATTTGAACCTGATCCTCCTAAGCAGGTAAAAAGAAGTAGGCAGGGTTCAATTATAAAATGCCCCCCAAACACCCGCATGGGCCCCGACGAATATGTTATTGGTACACATGTGACGTCTAGGGATGCTGCGCGGGTCAATAAGTGAATTCTAATTCGAACCCGATCCTTCTATACGGATCAATAGGAGTCGACGGGGTTCGAACCTTCAAGCAAATACACGGTTGTGACGACTAGTGTATTTGTTTTAATACATTCATATTAGGCCTTCAAGGCCTATAATCAAGAGAATCCACTAATAAAGACATAAAACCCATGAAACCTGATCCTCTGTCGACCAGTAGACAAAGTCGACAAGGTTCAATCTAGAAAGTGGAAATGCCCCCAAACACCCCGATGATGGCCGTGTTGAATGTAAATCTCAATTGGAGGAGTCCATTCCAAACATTTCAAATATCATTCAAGCTCCACCCAAATACCCACAATCCAAAACTCCACAAAGTCCAAAATCCAACAAATCCCAAATTTCAGGATATTTAAATTTGAAATCATCCATCAATCACTCAAAGAAAACTTCATCCACCCTCCGCAACTGATGTGAAACGGAAACGCCATTTACTTGCCTAGGTGGCAAGACTAATTAAATCCCAAATCAATTTGGGGAGAGAATGAAAATCTGAAATTCAATTTCAGATTAAGTGATTTGGGAGGGAAAATTAAGTGAAATCCAATTTTGAATTCCCAAATTAAAGAGGAGGATTATTGCTCATTCAATTGGGAGAAAGTTGGGCTGATTTTGTGGAGTCATTAATGTGATTTGGAGAGGGAGGGGAGGCCATTAAGGGGCCGGCCACATGAGGAGGAGAGAGGGGATGAGTTTTGAGAGAGTGAGGACCACCAATTTAATTTCAGATTTTACAAAATCCGAAATTAAAATTTCAGATTTAATAAGGAAGGAAGATTCCTAAATTAAAACAATCAATTGGATTGAATTTGAATTTCAAATTCGAAATTCAATTTCAATTTATTTTGATTGCTTGAATTAAGGAGGCAATTTAGGAAACAGTTAATGGCTAATGAAACTCCTAAATTTCATATTTGAAATTCAAAAGAAGAGGGGGAGAAGGAGGCGGCGGCAAGGTGGGAGGGGACCGGCGGGCTGGAGCTGGCCGGCGGCTGCTGGTGGAGGATTGGCCGGCGGGAGGAGCCTTGCAGGCCGGCGGACAAATTCAAATTTACTTCAGCTCACAAAGAGCCAAATGCCTAGTCGAAAATGTCACTAGGATCCATTCTCAAACCAATCTTCTTCCAGTAAGGACGTGGTACGTGTCCTCTAACCGGCAGTTTTGCCGCCAAATGGCACCGCAGGATAAACGGTTATGACCCGGGGCCCTCTGAACCGAGTGGTTTTGCTGCCAAATGGCACCACTAAATACCGATTATGGCCAGAGCCAATACACTCCTTAGTGGCATCAAATCCTTGAGATATGAATCAATAGGATATAATCGATAGGGCACAAAGCCCTCTGTTAGCTAAGGTAGATTCAAATTTGACCCCTTAGACAAATACCCACCCAGGTCTACAAGGTACCCTTGGACGAAGCAACCCATGGCTGCCGACAAGGATCCTTCTGTCAGGTTGGGTCGATTACCTCCTCTGACTAAGTAGACCAGGGACCATGATGGCCCGGGACGACAGAACCACGGGATCTTGATCGGGTCCATCATCCATTTCCCCACCATACGCTTTAAGTACAAGATGGTGAAAATTTCTATTTTAAATATCAATTTTCCAAACATCCAAACCTTCAAACTTCCAAATCCAAACAATGCTACTACTATATGCCAGATAACACGTACTTTCTACGTATTTGATTGACGATTAGCCTTAATCGAAAGTTTTCTCTCGTGATCGGGAGGGGTAATTAACTATAGGGGCTTGCGTCTATAGGATACCAGAACTCAGATCATAAAGTCCTCGCAAAATGAGGGTGAAATCTCTGGGTAGTGTCTTATCTACAAACTCATCTACCTTCCAAAATTTCCCAGGAACTTATTCCGTTAAAACTCCCTCGTCGAAAAGAAAAAGCACAAAGTGTGCGGGCGGAGGCCGGGGCCGAATTTTCGGAGCCCACACTCATTTTAGTTTTTTTTTATTATTATTATTGATTTTTTTGCTTATCGCCTGAAAAAGATGAAATCTATAATTTTCTTCCACATGGATCAACTCGATTGTTGACATCTATTTAGAATTCAGATTTAGTTTGTTCGTGATATGTGTTGAATTTATCCGCATAATTGTTGTGTGATAACAATGCATATTTTTAATTTTTCTTTTGAATGCTCCTTTCTCCAAAAGTATGTTTAAGCCAATTTTAAGCAGTGCTAGAGGTTGGTTGGCTTCATTTTACAGCTAGTTAATTTTGTTGTGATTTCTAATTAACTATATTCTTCTAGGTTGAAGAGATACTAGGAGATCATGCAGATTTATTCAAGACGCATTATTATATCAAAACTTCTGGAAATTGTGATCTTTCTAGGATGAGCGATCCCCATAATGAGTTTAAGGGAAAAAATGTACTTTTCGAAAGAAAAGATGTCTTTTTCAGGGCATCGAAATTAGGCATTTCAGCTGATGAATATGCTCAAATTCTTGGGATTTGCAGAAAAAAGCTTTTTGATGCACGATCTCGTCGACCTAGGCCGCATCTAGATGATAAGGTACTACTTTATATCGTATGTTCATGTGATTCTCTTTTATTTTTTTAAATTAATCCTAAATACTGCTTACTAGATGCTCTGTTTTTTTAGGTTATTGTTTCATGGAACGGGCTTGCAATTTCATCCTTTGCAAGAGCTTCAAAAATTCTTGAGGCGGAACCAAAAGAAACAAAATTCCATTTCCCGATTATTGGATGCGATGTAAGTTTTTTTTCCTCTTAGTTCATTCAGTGATTTATATTGTTATAGGGCCACATGATTATTAAATCCAAGAATAGAAGATAAAAAAGGGTGAAATTCTATAAACTATTCTTTCAGTGAAAAGCATCCTAAGACGCAGTATGTTTTGTGAGATGATTGAAGGACTTGCGATTTATTTTCTTGTCCTTATTTAGTTGTCTTCCTATACTTTTCTGCTTGAGCCTATTCATTCAAAAGTGGAACAAGTCTCTAGTATACTGCTGAATCACCACATCCAACATGATCGAGGTTGGAATACAACTGCTCAGATACAATTTCTTTTAGTCCCGTTGTTTTTGAGGGATGACCGGAATGAAGTAAATCCTAAATATAGATGTTTTGCAAGAGAATAAACTTATGTTACATCATCAAAAGAGTCCAAACTAACAAAAAGACACAAATGAGTGCTGGATTGTGGATGGTGGATGGTGGTTGGGGGAGTGGGGTACATTACCAGCCCAAGATGCTTTCAAGCCTCACATTGATTATAGTTTTACATAAATGAAACATCTTATGTTAGTAAGCTTGCATTGCGTTGATGTTGGGCTGTAGCGCCCCTCTTTTTTTTTCTGGACTATATCAGGCATTGTTGATGCCAATCTTTTCTATTGATAGGACTAAAGCAAATTGATTCGAGACTGTTGATATGAGGCCATATTTTCAGACTTGCATTCACGGAGAAACCAAATACGCGGATTTTTGAGTTCTTGGTTTTTCTTGTGTTAGAATTAAATGTGAACCTGATAATTATCTGGAATCAAATGAAATTCATTTTATGCTAGCTATATCTACTAACCAAGGAATGTGGAGTCTATGTATAATTATTTTGCAACAAGAATTCTCAAGTTGGTAAATTCTTTGTTGATAAGACTAGAGAGGGAGTTGAAAGTAAACTTGAATTATGGAGGTCAACATTAGAGACTAAAAGTTTTCGCTCTTGAGTAGATCTAAAACGGAATATATGGAGTGTGATTTTAGTAGTAATAGACCTAGTGAGGGGATTGTGACTTTGGGCGATCAAGTCATTAATAAGAGTACACGTTTTAGATATCTTAGATCTATTGTTCAAAGTGATGGTGAAATAGATGGGGATATTACAGCAGATATCAAGTTGGATGGTTGAAGTGGAGGAATGCATCGGGCTTGTTGTGTAATAGAAAAGTACCCTCAAACTTAAGGGAAAATTCTATAAGATGGTAGTGAGGCCCGCAATGCTTTATGGTGCTAAATGTTGGCCATTAAAAGAGAAGCATAATACTAAGTTAAGTGTGGCAAAGATGAGGATGCTCAGGTGGATGAGTGACTTTACCCTTAGAGATAGGATACAAAATGAGCATATACATGAAAAGGTTGGAGTAGCTCCAGTAGAAGATAAGATTAGAGAGAGTCGCCTTAGATGGTTTGGTCACATAAAACGGCGGCCTTCCAATGACCCGGTTAGGAGAGTAGAGTTATTAGATTTGACTTATGTTAAGAGAGGTAGAGGCAGACCTAAAAAGACTTGGTTAGAAAATATTATGAATGACCTTTTTTTATTAAATTTAAACGAGAATTTGACCTTTAATAGGACACAATGGAGAAAAATGATTCATGTAGCCGACCCCACGTAGTGGGATAAAGGCGTGATGTTGTTGTTGTTGCATGTAATTGTGGGCTCCGAAAGTTCGTGCCCCAACCTCTATGTGCCTCTTTTTAAACTGGAGAGTTTTAACATATTTAGATTACGGGATATATTTTCAAGATAAGACACTATCCAGAAATTTCTCCCTCATTTTGCAAGGACTGTATGATCTGAGTTCTGGTTTCGCATAGGCACAAGCCCTTATGGTTAATTACCCCTCCCGATAACGAGAGAGAACTTTTGACTAAGGCTAGTCGTTAAATAGGCTACAATTTTATGTTAAATTCAGAGAACTGGGGAGGAAAAATGCTTAATTTTATTATAAAAAAATTATCCCTATTTATAGATCTATACAAGATGTCTTAGTTAAGAAACAAATAACTACAAAATCATCCATAATTGCCTTAATATAATCCTTCCTAAACCAGCCATCCAAATATAGAAGGAGATCGGCGTGATTTAGGTGAGCCTCCCATGGATCCCCATGTTGGCCGTGGGATCAAGGGACAAGGGACGGCTGAGATTTAATAGTGTGATCGAGGTGAGCCTCCCAAAAATCCCCATAATGGCCGTGGGATCAAGGGCTAAGGGACAACTGAGATTTAACACTCCTCAAGCTGAGGAATACATATATGTCATTCTCATCTTGGTAAAATTCCTTACTCAAAGGGCTTTTAACCATTAGGGAACATACGGGCTTTGGCCGTAATCATAATATAATGGTGCCATTTTGCGTAAAAAATCACCTAGTCAGAGGGCACGTGTCACATCACTGTCACTGTCGAGTGCCGACCACCCCCACCCTCCATCTATTGCCACCACCCTCTACCAACCGCCACCACCTATCACCACCACTCGCCACCGCCCTTGTCGGCCACCACCACCTATCACCGTCAACCGCCAACACGGCTGTCTATTGTGACAATCGGCCACCGCCACAATTTGTTGCAAGCCACTAGCCACCACCGCCCTACTCTACCAGTCGCTACCACGCGCCGCTGTCAGCCGCCATCCGTCGCTACCAGCGGCCATCCGTTGCTACCAACCGCCACTGGCCGTCACTTCCACTAACCACCAAGCACCACCAGCTGAAACGTTGGAGCTTTTTTATAGAAAATTGTAGTTTATTAAATGAGAGAGAAAGAGGAAAATAATAATTCATTTGATATGCTCTATTGCTTGATGCTTTTAGATTGCTTGCTGTTTTTCAGTTTGTTTTCTAATGCAGTGCTTGAATGGCATCTTTTGTAATGTTTTAACTAATTTGTACAGCCAAATGATTATCTGGAGGCTGCAGAGAAAGCAGCTCGTTTCATCAAGAGTAAACTCTATGATTATCATACGAAAAGGCTGCAGCATAGCTTCAGAAATGTTCCATCAAGTGCACCTGGTTTCTTAGATGATTATGCTTTTCTAATCTCAGCTTTGCTGGATCTTTATGAATGTAGTGGTAGAATCAACTGGTTGGTTTGGGCAATTGAACTGCAAGCTACTCAGGCAAGCCAACCAATAAGATTGGTTCTCTTAAGCACTTTCTGTGGTTTTGCATTCATGTAAGGTAGCATTCTACAGGATGACTTGTTTCTGGATGCTGAAGGTGGAGGTTATTTCAATACTTCAGGTGACCCTTCTGTCTTGCTTCGAGTGAAAGAGGATTATGATGGAGCAGAGCCATCAGGAAACTCAATTTCGGCTATCAACCTCATCCGACTTTCTTCCATGCTTGTTGGTGGCCTGTCAGAATATTACAAACGGAATGCTGAACATCTTCTGGTATTACCTGATTTTAGTCGTCTAAATATCAAATTTTGATGTTAAAACTCTTAACTTTGCACCACTTAATACTTTTTGGTTGCTGATCAGCTATGATATTCCATGATAGTTCCATCAAGCCTTATTTAGATCTTCTGTCATTTTCTTACAAGTTCTTGTTACGGATTAATGATCTTCCGGTTCATGATTTGCTACTTTGATTATTAGTATTGTAGTTATCTTTCTATAGAAAACAAATTTAATTCGTCATTACTAAACATAACTATCATGCCAAATGTTCTCATCAAATGTTTGGCTATGGAAGCAACTCTTACAGCTACGTTCACATGAAAGAAATACAGGACTCTACAGCTTTGTTCACAACTCTTACAGCTACGTTCCTTAAAAACATCTTTTCATGCAGAACTAACATTCAGATTTGTCCACGGAAGATGAAAAAACTTATTTACAACAAGAGAGTATTCGAAAATTGTTTCGAGTTCCTTAGCTTGGCTTTTAATATTAGGACATTTAAGGATTCAAATCCTCTTACAGTTAATGCTTTAACTGCATGGTGCATTTGAACCCCATCTCAGGCATTTTATTCGTTTTGGACGGTTGGATTTGAATCCATGAAAGCCATGATGGTTTTGAAAGAAGGTTGTGGATTCAATACCATTTGTCCCAACTGGATTACACACATGAGATCTGCTAACTGTATCGTACAGTTGACACCTGTAAATGTAGAGCATTCTAAAGCAGGTTTACAAGTACATGTCTATGAAATAAATCTTAAATTGTTTCCCTGATCATAATGACGTAGGAGCGTCCATATAAATAAATTGTATTTTTTTTATTAGTGATTGGTGTATCTCTATCTCTTGTGTAGCCTATTATGTGGCTATCTGAAGTCTATAAATATAGGCAAGTGTCTTGTAATATGATGGATTGGAATAAGATTTGAATTGAGTTTAGTTTATTTGTTTTCCTATATCCTAAGAGTGACTCTTAGGTGGTGGATCCTTCCTCCAAGAAGTTTTTGGAGTTATCCGGCCACGGAAACCAGATCATCGACATGGATTCGTCGAGCCCCCTCCGATCCGGTGTCACATAATCTTCAAAAAAAAAGTCTATTAAATTTCGCAGTTCAAAATTTTTACACTCTTGCTGCAAATGATTTCTCCATGTTACTCGAATTCTACAGGCAGTGTTTGAGGACCGTTTGAAAGAACAGAGCATGGCAGTTCCCCTAATGGCCTGTGCTGCAGACATGCTTTATGCTCCATCCAGGCAACAAGTGGTGTTAGTCGGGGATAAAAGCTCCAGTGAGCTCAAGAAGATGGTTGTTTTGTTTTTGCTCATGGGAAGGACTATGTGGGCTATGTTTTTTTTTTTTTTTTTGAAATGGAGAAATCTTAAGCATGCCTTCATAGACGGAAAGCATGCTGCGTAAATAATAGGTTAACATTCTCAGAAATTTTGTTATTTGCAGTTGTAAGGTTACAATTGTGAATGTTCGGTTCAGAAATTGTAGGCAGGAAAGTAATTGCAATTTGTAAAACCAACTTTTATTTAGAATTTTATTCTCTTATTCATGAAGATTAAAATTATTGGTTCAGAACTAGTGGAATAAAAGTTTTTGGATCGAAGGGCAGAGAATTATATAAAAAGGTTTTTTATGCCGCATATCCCATGGCCTATTTGTAGGATGAATTATTTTGTGCAGACACGGGATGGAGAAAATTGTTTGGATTGCTGCATTTTTATTGTCCTTCTGTTGTGATTTTGCACAAGAGCAATAAAAGTGCAGTAAATATTTAATATTTACTAAATAATTAAATATTTATTGTATTTTTATAAAAGGACATCAAAAGTGTAATAAAAATACATTCATAATTGAATATTTTCTACAATTTTGCTATTCTTTCGCCAAAACATAGTAAAATGACAGTAAAAGCGTAATAAATTTGGACGGTTCTTTTCGTTCGGTGTCCATAAAGAATAATTTCTCTATTTGTAGAGGTAAGCAGAATTATATAATAAATAAATGTCACATATCCTTTCGGGATGTTTGTGCAAAAGATTAGTTTGAGAGATTGTGTAGAGAGAATTTCACATATCTCAGTGGAATAGACTTTTGGTTAAAAAAATAATTATTTGAATATTTTTGAGATAGTCTGACAGAATTTAAGATATATTAATGATATAAAATTATAATTAAAAAAACATAATTGTAGATCCACTGTATTGATGTAAAGCCCTAATTGATGTGATAAATGAAAATGTAAATTACTCTACTTCATTTAAATGTCGATCCAACAGTATTGATGTATATATATATAAAGTATTTAAGAAGTATAAGGGTCTATGATTTATATTGAGAAAGTAATTAATATGATATTTTATAAAGTATTATTTTATTACAATTATATTTCATTATATGAATTTATATGCAAGTTTTACTTTATATTACAATCTTGCATATATTTTAATATTAAAATTATATGTTGACACTATACTTAATATAGTAGAATATTTAGTATTACTATTATTAGCATTACTATAATAATGATAAAACTATATGATAATTGAGATGGAGATAACACAAATAACATTAATTTTCATACAAATTTTAAGAATATTGAAGCTCATCTTGATACAAAATATGTCACACATTCTTTTGAATTTGATTTCGATAGAAAAAATGGGCAGCCAATAGGTCAACCAAAAAATCCCTCAGCCATTCTCTGATAGCTTTGAGATCCACAAAGAACAGTAAAAATGATAATCATTAGGACTAAATAATCTCATAATAGGAATACTAAGCAAGAATAACAAACTTAGCCACAAATTATCAATTAAAGCTGCAGAAATCTGAACAAGATAAACCAAAGCAATTTTCCTGTCACTATTTTCCCTAAAGATGAATTTGATCTACAGATATATGATCCATAGAAAATTGAAAGCATTTGGAAACCCAATTAAAAAAAGAACCAAGAAAACATAGAAACTTTGTTGTGAGGGGTAAAAGAGAATATTAACCCATTTACAGCTCTCTTGTGGATTCTCCCTGATGAAGGTAAAGGTAGGAGGCTTTCATTTCAAAGGCCCTTTAATAAAAGTGGGAGAATTAAAAGAAATACCAAACTAATTACATCGACGCCAAATGGATCTTCAGAGATTATGGTGAACCAAGAAAAAACTTGAAGACGTCGCCGAGCGAAATAATACCCTCGACCCGCTTGCTGCCAGCCTCTACTATGATGACACGGCGAACACCTGAAAGCAAATAAGCAGGTAGAGTTGAGGCTTAACAAGAAACTGGTTTAGTTAGTTGTTTCATAATAGTGTCAAACGGTTACCTGGGTTTGCTAGTCGCTCCATCACCTTCTGCAGGGTATCAGTACCAAGGCACATCTGGCATCTTTGCCCAAAAAATCCATTGGGCTTGGTAGAATCTTGCCCGAGTTGTAAAGCCTGAAATCAGTACAATATTAATTTCAATTTCAATTTGTTGGGTCTTTTGGTATATTGCAAGTAAAATGCTCTGATTAATGTTGAGCAAAAGGGAATAAAGATGTGAACTTTTACATCCTTAAAAAACAGGTCAATAGCAGTGTATAGTATTTACCTGGTATACACTCATTTCATCAAGGTGAATATGGGTGTAGACTTTGTCCTTGGCCAAAGCTGTGATGTCACTGTAGGTAAAATCAGTAAATCATCTTCTTCAGTTTAAGAATAAATGAGATAAAAATGGCAATACAGAGCAATGAGTACAACATTAGGTACCTTCTTGAATAAATGTCCAACAAAGAATCATTATCATTAACCACAGGAATTGAACTAACTTGAGCTACAGAAGAAGCACATAAAGAAATTGTTAGTATAACATCAGAGTTCACTGACATGTAAATACAAATGCAAATATGTTTTAACATAGCGAAGTTATCTCGTGTTGGGTGTTTATATTTCTTTTTATGTCATTGTGGGTTTTGGAGCAAGTCCAAATAATAGATGCTGCGGGCATGTACAGTTAAGTTATAACTCGAACCTACCTAACATCCAAAATGGCTGCAAGAAACTTCAAATCTCAGGCCAAGCGATCCATTGACCATTTGCCACTTGTTATCTTGAAACTAGGTCAAGACAGATGATACTTGTATCCAAAAACCCGCACACACTTATCAAAATTAAGACCACTAATCCTAAACATTAATATATATTAAAATTGGTAAGCCGCCAAAACACCCTTCTCTTTCAAATCCTCCAACCAAGCCATCAAGCTTCTCTCCTTAGAAAAACCAACAGATCCACCAAATGCAGCCATGGCTACAGCTGTACCAAGCACCACAACTAGAGTTCTCTCTTCCCACCCATCACTCTTTTGTAGACGATCTCTACTTTTCTTCTTAGTTATCCTTCTAAAGTCGACCCATTCAAGTTTCAACTCAACCTAAAACATGGTGTGTTAAATTTACCAAGCCCAACTTCAACTCCCTCCACTTTCCTAAAAGCAAGTAATAAATTCAGATGGTACATTACTGCGACCTCCTCTTACCTGCTCCATTGCAACCTTCCTACAGTTTCCTCCTACCTCCACTTTCCAATTGCGTGCCCACAATTTCCTTCGATTACACTCCCCTCTCCACCACCCACTGCGACCTCCCTGCCCACCATCACTCTCTCACTTGCTCATTCCACCCCTCCCTCCCTCCAATTCTTGTCACTTACATGATAGGACTCATGCAAACTGAACTGGATCTCCACAGAAGAAACACTTCCACTTTGATAGAGATTGAGGAAATATTTCCAAAATCCAGCCCATTTAAAGCCATAATGTCAGCCACCAGAGAGTAAGCAATATGGAAAGCCATAATGATCAGAACAAAAAATTCTCCAAGAACCACCACTCAACACAACCATCTAATCTCTAGTGCAAAACTATTGTCAGTCAACTGCAAAAAATCTCAAAAGAACATATCATACTCTTTCCCTTTAACTACCCCGATTCCAGGCATTAAAGGAACATTGCTTGGGATTCATGCTTGGACAGATGGATTAATCATGTGGAAGACAAACTAAAGAGTTTATCCAACAGTATATATGAACATCAAACACAAACACATGTATATGCAATGGGTTAGTCATGCTAGCAAAATCAGTAAAATATACATAGAAGAATTTTTTTATTATTTTTACACACAAATATGAGTATAAGTAGTTAGTTCAAGATAGGAAATAATCATCACAAAATAAACTTGCTTTTTATTTCACGAGTTTCATCCTAGCTATTTGCCTGCTTTGTAAATCCTCCTATTTCCATCATTCCTATTGAATGCATGCAACTCCCTTTCATATACAAATTTTCCATAATCACAAGCGCCATTGGCCATCAATTACCCAAAAAAAGACGATCATGTAACCAAGATTACAGAGACTCGTGCAACTTGTGTCTTATAAAAAACCAAGGGCATCAAAATGCCTTGGTACAAGATTCAGGACATCTTAAAATCTTAAGGTCTAAAGTTTTTAATGCAATATTAAATTAAGTACAAAAATATTCACTTTTCCAACTCATTTGTAGAGATTAGCATATTTTAATGAAAAACTTTAAAACACGTTAAATTCACTCCAAACAACAATTTAAAAGTCAGCAAAATATGAAATTCCACAACAATTATAATGACGACAATAGCAAGCCCTTATCCCACCACGTGGGGTAGGCTACATGAACCATTATTTTCCATTGTGTCCAATTAAGAGTCAAATTCTCATTTAAATCTAATAAAGAAAGACATTTCTAATATTTTCTAACCAAATCTTTGTAGTTCTACCTCTACGCTCTTAACATATAGACCAAATCTAATTAATCTACTCTCATAATTGGAACATCAGAAGACCAATGTTTTATGTGACCAAACCATCTAAGGTGACTCTCTCTAATCTTATCTTCCATTGGAGCTACTCCAACCTTTTCCCGTATATGCTTGTTTCGCGTTCTATCTCTAAAAGCAAAGTCACTCACCCACTTGAGCATCCACATCTCTGCAACACTTAATTGTATGCTTCTCTTTTAATGGCCAACATTCTGCGCCATAAAGCATCGCAGGTCTCACAACAATCTTATAGGATTTTCCCTTAAGTTTGAGGGGTACTTTTCTATCACACAACAGGCACGATGCATTCCTCCACTTCAACCATCCAACTTGAATTCTGCTAATAATATCCCCATCTATTTTACCATCACTCTGAACAATAGACCCAATATATCTAAAATTTGTACTCTTATTAATGACTTGATCGCCCAAAGTCACAATCACCCATTAGATTTATTACTACTAAAATTACAAACCATACATTCGATTTTAGATCTACTCAAACAAAAACCTTTAGACTCTAAAGTTGAACTCCATAATTCATGTTTAACTTCAACTCCCTCTCTAATCTTATCAAAAAGAATAATAACATCAGCAAAAAGAATATATTAGGGTACATCCTCCTGCAAATGTCTAGTAAGAACATCTATGACTAAAGCAATAAGATATGGGCTTAAAGCTGATCATTGATGTAATCCAAGTAAAATAGGAAAATACTTGGTCCACCCTCCATGTGTTTGAACTCAAATAACAACTCCTGCATACATATCCTTAATGACTTGAGTATGAACATTATTAACCTCTTTCTTTTCTAAATCTCTCCATAGCACTTATCTTGGAAATTTATCATAAGCTTTCTATAAATCAATGAATATCATATGCAGATCCTCACTATTCTCCCTATATGTATAACTTCCATAGTAGACCTACCTGGCAAGAATCCAATTTGATCTTTTCTAACACATTTTGATTCCACCACAAACTATTTTTACAATTAAGAGTTTTTCTTTTTGATACTTCAAGCATATCATTTGCAACAATTTTAATATAATTAATTAATTTTTCTCACATAATATTAACTTCTTCATGTACAGACATAATCTTAACATTTTGAATATTACTCTTAAAATTATTTTGTTTATGTTATTTAAATGCTCTCATCTAATCTTATGATAATATTTTACTTTATTTTTCATATTGTGTCCATTCATATTAAAATTCAAAAATAATAAGCAATGCTAGGTACATAAAATTTCGTTTGAAAAAATTTTGCAATCTAAATGATCTAATTTTCTTATAAAAAAATAATCAATCTGAATTTTACTATATCCATTCTTATGAGCGATGAGTTGCTCCTCTCTTTTTTAAATAAGGCGTTGGCAATTATAAAATCATAATCTAGATAAAAATTAATATAATCCTATCACTTTTATTAGTCACTCCAAACCCATAACTACCATGAATGCTTTTAAAATTTCTACCTCTCTATCAACAAGTCAATCTAAATCTCCTTCAATAAAAATACTTTCTTCAAGAGATATCTTTTATATTAATTCTTCCAAGTCATTTTAAAATTTTAATTTTGAACACATATCCAAACCTACTTAAGGAGCATAAGCATTTATAATATTAATAATATTAGCATCAACAACTATCTTTAAAACTAGAATTCTATCTCCAATTCGATTAATTTATACCATATTATCCTTCAAAAATTTATCAATAATCACACCTACTCCACATCTAGCACAACTCCTACCTAAATATAATAGTTTAAATCCTAAACTATCAATCTTCCTAGCCTTCTCTCCAACTCATTTAGTTTTTCGAATGCATAAAATATTTATCTTCCTATGAATCATAATATCTATTAATTCTATTAATTTGCCTGTAAGAAAACGTATATTTCAAAAATGAGTAAAACCCTTGCAGCAATTTAAGATCCTCGCCTAAATGAGAAAAAACAAATATGTAGCCAGCTTAACAAAATTTCAATAACGCATGCAAATTCAATCAAAAAATAATTAGATGACGAGATAATAATAAGAATCATAAATTAAATTAGAACATTCATGCTACAGCAGTATATGGAAAAACATCCAATAGAGGATGCCATCAAGACTTGCAACACACTCGAAGAATCCACATTCAACGACACATACAAGATTGAGAGAAAATTAATAATTCTATTTAGTAATTCATATCAAAATTTATGAAGAAAGATCTTATTAATAACCCAAAAATGACCCAAAATCAGACGTTTCTCAATCTCTGGTTTAAAGTTGCAATTTTTCAACACAATAATCCAAAATTTTCAACCCAAACAATGTATCCAATTCACTGCTAGTGGCAACAAGCGATTTGACTTGAACAGAAAACAAAGAAGCAACAATAGCTACAGCAGGCAAATCAATTGGTATATATGAATCAATCTCTCAAGAAGAACTCGAAAGCAGGTCGCAACATGTTTTTAGCACAAGTTCAGCACGAGACAGCAATCGAAAATCAGAGGCCAGATAATTTGCAATACTCGAGAAAGGAATAAAGCAGTTGAAGAAGGAAACAGAGCAGCCAATCCCAACTACAGTGTATACTAAGGAATGAAAGGAATCAATGCTACAAATCACTAGGTTGAACAAAATATGGAGTTGGATGCAAAGTGATAAGAGGAATCCGACTGCAGAAAAAACTTGCAGCAGTAAATCAAACTCACCGACATACTCAAAACACTGAAAAGCACATCCCATTCTCAAAGATATCAACATCACAGATATGTTACAATAGGAAAAACAAACTGGAAAATAATAATAATAAGACAACCAGAAAGCCAAACAATCAGAATGTCAATATACAAATCTTGATGGACCATCATGTGCTTTTTCAATAAGCATGAACTTTAGGCTTTCCATTAAATCTTCCAAACTTCAAAAATTCAGAGGAATTAAGAATCTGATATTTGTCAAGCAAATTTAAGCATAATTGTTGTATTTTCTGCAAACAAATACATGGATCATCAAAAGTATTGTCATGCCAATGGCTTCAGAATACTTCTGATATCCACCATCATTAAACATTGCTCAGAATAGCTTCAGGAACAAGTTGAGTAGATCAATATGGTGAAGTGCTAGATATGAGTCATATGAATTTGTGAAGGAATAGAGAAGAAGCTAAAACATTGGTAGGAAGTTTGAGAAATAAGATCAAATCATATGCATTGAAGTCTGGAGTAATACAAGAACTTCCCAAATTTTTTAATTTACATGAATTCATCACAATAGATTATATGATTTGACATGACCTTGCCTTCTTTACGTTAATTTCTTGAAGGTTCCTGCATAAAATCTTTCAGGATTCAAATGCAGACTGCCTGATCACTTGGTTTAAGCGCCATGTGTTCAACATAGTAGATTTATATGTCATAAATAACAATTAACTACATGTAGGAAATCTTTTGAGGATGATGTACCAATATCTTATCACTTGGTTTAAATTCCAGATGTTTCATATTCACAATAAAAAATTTATATTTTGCACAAAATAAGTAAGTTCCCTTGAATAACTTCATGCAAATCATCCGAATTATGCAATTCATCAAATGGCAAATGCAATGTGAACCTAAAAATAAAGACACTAAAAATGCAAATATATATCTTAATTGATATTAATAATGATTTATAACTTATGCCTAAATGATGAGGTAATAGAAAATTTAAAGCAAATAAACCATATAAATATTATCTGCCTAAATAGCTAAAATATCACTTCTGATGGATTGAGAACTTTTTATTTCAGACGCAACACATTGCCAAAATATTTCAGCACATGCCACTAATTTTGTCTTCGTAACTTTTAACTTTTTCAAAGTTAATTATAAAATAATATCCAAGCCACTAATTTTGTTCAATAACTTAATACTTTTTAAAGGTCAATTAGACATTAATATCAAAAGCATACCAAATTATCAATCGATTTTAAAAATTCTTTAAATTTCTACCTCACATCAAATATAGAAATATAATTTTGATCCTCATAATAATGGGGATGTGCTCTTCTAAAAAACTATAAATTACCTAATTCAATCTAAATTGCATCAATTATTTTTTTATTAACCTAATTAACGTTATACTTCTACTTAACATAATGCAACCATAAGCTCTAATAACAACATTATATAGAATGTTCTAGGGTCTATGTATGAACCGGTTTAACTTGCCGGTTCGTCAGCCCTAATGTTTAAACCCGCGACAGATGGAGGCAAAACAGCGTGCCTGGAGCGGACCGAACACAATCGTGGGAGAGTCTGGGTGGCTCGATTCGTGATTCTGAGCAAAGGATTGAGTACGGGAATGAAATAAGACGACTCCTCTCTAAGTATAACTCCCTCCTCTTCTTTCCTTATACCGAAAGAAGCAAAAATTAGAAGAACTGTCGTGAGAAGCGGCTGAGAGGAAAGTGAGCAAATGTTGATTTTCCCCATTTATGTATAAATCATTCCCTAATTCCTCATCTAAACAGTGAGGGATATTTAATTGAAGGGAAAGGAAGAGATTTAATGCGGAAAGGAAGAAATTGAAGGAAAGGGAGAAAGTTTTTGGAAAAGAAGAAGAGAGCATTTATTTTCTACAGCGAGGAACAAGTAAGATATTTATTTTAGATTCATAATTATAGATTTCTAATTCATAAGAAGTATATGAAAAATTTTGGATTTATGTCACAGGAATGAATCCAATTAATGGGTGATGAGCCTCGATCCAAGTGAAAAAAAAAAGATTGAGGTAAATGATTGAAGCAATCAACTTTAATTAATTTTAGAATTTTTATGGAAGCTTTCAATATTACTTTTAAGGTTCTTAGTCAAATCACACTTATTGTGACATTGAATTTGTAGATTGTTCATCAATAATTAATTAAAAGTATTTTGGAAGTGGAGAATTAGTTAACCTACTATACAAAGGTGACAACTGAAGCACATAGCAAATCTCAACAAGGAGATTGGAGGTAAGAATTTATTAAAGTATAATCTAAATGGGAATAATGAAAATTAAAAAATGGTAATAATATGTTGTATGTGAATTTATATTGTAGTAAAAAAATCGTCGCAAGAGTTGAAGGTTTGAAAGGAGTTGAAGCTAAAACATTCAAAGTGGGTAATTACAATTTTGTATAGACATTTTATTATTGAACTTCTATTTAAATTCTAAAGGTAATGTTTAAATAATTATTTTACTTATATTTTGATGTTGTTGTGTGCAAAATGATTTAAATGCATATATGATGATGAATCATTGATATTATATGAATATGATAGAAGAAATGTGTATCAAATACATGATATTATGGATATAAATACATATGTAAAGGAAATAAAAAGTGAAGTTGAAATATATATATATATATATATATATATATATATATACATAAGAATACAAGTAAGAATGAGTAAAGAAATATATAACCTATATCATAAATAAAAGCATAAATCAACAAATGAAAAAAGGAAAAGAATATGCATGCAAATTACAGGAGTTCACCCACGTATGGTGTTGGCTAGGGAAGCAACGTACCCGTGCACGTAAAAAAAAATGAAAATGATTGTACCGTTATTGATACATTTAGACGGTGCTCCTATACTAATGAAAATAAATTAAATATTAAATTTATGTTAAGTGGAAATGGTCAAATGAGACAGAATATGAAAGAACTTATGTGAAATTATAAGACTTATAATAAATTAAAGAAGATGCATATATTAATTATGTAATGTTGAAGAAAGATGTATATTTACTTATATACATGATTTACTGTTGTATATTTAATGATGATTACCCATTGAGTTTACATTATAAACTCAACCCATTAAGAAATGGATGAAAGATAAGAGGAATACGTCTACAGAAGACGGGGCACAAATGCAAGCATGTAATCTATGGAAAAGGTCAATCTTGCACTTCTAACGAGCATAAACTTCTATATTTCCATCAACACATGGAATTAAACAACCCCAAACTATGGATCAAGTAAGATAATTCAAAAATAAAATAAATAGAATAATGAAAAATCAACTATCATCAGTTAACTGGTAATTAAAATCATCAGAGAAATAAACCCATTCTCCATGATTAACAATCATGAACCTTCAATAATAACACCTGACAACTCTGAAAGAAAACATGAGATTTAATCATCACCAAAACCTATTTCTATGAAACAAGTGCCAACGCCGCTTAGTTTGTCTGTTAAGCTTCATCTTGAGTTTCATGCTATCTTGGAATGGATGTCACTTCTTTGACTTATTGGCATCCTCACAACTATTCAGATTTTAATCTACCCAGACATTGCTACTATCTACGTGTTGGCCAACTTCATAAGAAGCCCTCTTGATAAATAATAGAATGAGGAAAAAAAATAGAGGACGGGATAGAATCAACTAAAGCCATTCTAAAAGTCAAATCAATCATTTCATAGGGAATAAAACTACAAAAAATAAATAGCAACTGATAGACTGCAATTATAATTTATAATCAGATAAATTGTAATCTAGACCATGTCGATACTGAAAGAAAAAAAAAAAGCAATCCCATACCAAGTATTCATACCTCAAATATGTCAGAATGCATCATAATACAAGAACAACAGGAAATGCTTTCTAATAGAACAAGTACAGATAAATAGATTTAGGCCCACCTTGAACTAACAAAGCTAGAGCAGAACTAAGAGATGCATTTGGTCTCAACATAGTCAGCGTCTTAGTATTTGATTCCCCTATTTTGGGTACCCAAGTACCTATGGCAAGAGAGCATATTGGCTGATGCAGAATAGGCAAACAACGAGAAGAATGTCTGAAGTACCTGCATATGCCTGAAAAAAAAAAAAAAACAAAGCCAACAAAGTCAGGTGCACGGAATTAATTAGAGTTTGGATTTTAACAGAGTAAAAAAAACATCCATGTAAACAAGATATATAAAAACTCACATTTAAGTATCCCGGAAAGAGATGCTAGATGCAACAGTTGTGGAAAAAATCCATCATGTGCTGATGAATGTATAATAGGAATTGTGGACACATCATTTTGCAGAATCTTCAGAGCCACGTCTTTTAATGAATCAAATGGACCAGCCTACAATATCCAGAGATAAATTTCAAATCCAGTGTAAAGGAACCAAGTAGAACGTTAAGATAAGGGACAACTCTTAAGATAAGAAAAAGTAGAATGCTTTGAATATCAATCTAAGAAATCTTCTAATCAAAGTTCTGGACAAAAAGAATGTTTAACGCAGTTTATGTAGACAAGCTTTGAAGATCAATTTTAGACATCTGATCAAAGTTAAAACCTTCAATTAATGAGTGTCATTTTAAGAACACCAAGACGAACACGTATCTCCATTTAGTGTATTTAAAAGATTAAAGGCCTTCCAGTCACTTTGAAATGCAAAATTTCACTAGTATATTAAGTATGTATAATGCATAAGTATCAGGGACAACCACGCAAGAGATGAGGCAAAAAATCTAAACTTACATAGACCAAACTTCTTTGGCCTGATTTACTATGTGGATAAAATTGCCTGCTGATTTGTTGCTTTGCAGATTTCCAAGCAGCTATTGTGTGAGTCTCGAGCTCCCCTTCCGTCAGATTGGAACCATGATTCCCAAGCTACAATAAACACAAGAATGTAACCAGGATACAATGAAACACACATTAAAAAAACAAAGATAAATGGAAAAAAAAAGTAAGAAAAACAAGTATGGACATGAAAAGTGAGCATGCGTGACAAAAGAAGGTTACATAAGAGAGCGTAGACGTAGACAGGCGGCACTTCTAACCCAGTACAGTGGTCAACATAAAAATCTGAATTTTGTGATTCCACGCCTCATAAATCATAATTGAGTCTCATATACATAGTGCAAAGATAAACAACGCTTCCTACATAATCCTGTTTGATAAACACTACTTCTCAACAAAATCATTAAATCACCAACCACAAGCACATGTTTCAAACATAAACAGGAGGAATGTACCAATTAGAAAGATGCATGAGAGAAAGGGCAGAAGAAGGAAAGGTAGAGAAAAATGTAGGAAATGGAGAGAAATAGGAGTGCTGGTGCAACATCTAGGAGGAAGAGAGAGTTATGACAGATAAGGGAAAACAGGGCTGTCTTGGAGGTAAATAAAAGGATTGGTTAATGGGGACAAAAGCTGCACGTAGCTGTAGAGGGAACCAGCAAGTACATCAGGGAATAAGTGTTGTTAATTGACAAGTCAGTTTTTTATAAGGAAAGAAGCAGAAAGAAAAAAAGTTTTTTGAGGAAACTATTGAAAGATCACCGGCATAAGGGAAGTGGCACTTAGCTAACGATGAAAATTGAAACCAATAACGAAAGGTTTGATGTCTTTGCATGATTGCACACCTGTGTCAAGCATGATCTATACCTCTACACCTTAGAGAGTGAGAGATCAGGAAGTCACCAAGATAACAAAATAGTAATTTTTTAAAGAAAGGGGTATCTGAGTGCATGGTTTTATTTTTTTGTAAGTGTTGTAAAAGCCAGATAAGGGGGAAAAATAGGGGCCATCACTCAACGTCACAGTACAAGGGACTGCCAGAAAGTCGGATTGCTTGGTCATATCAAAAGGTTTTTCTCTGAAGTCCCCAAAAATGTTAAGACCGAAGGATAGACTAGTTGAACTAACTCGATCAGTTAACAAAGCTTAACCACTATGATTGGATGATTCATTCAGGATATAATACTAATGAACAAAAAAAAATCAAAGTTTGTGTGACTAAACAATAGTCCGATTTCAGATTCAACGTTTTGACTCACCGAATATATCATATTTCAACCAAAAAAACTTGTAGGGAAACTCGTGCTTTTTTGCTATAGTTATACACAAATGAAAACTTAACATAATACTAAAAAAGATTAGCTGATGTGGTGGGCATAAAGAACCACAAAAGGATATTGTCAAACCAAAGAAATTTCCAGTTTTAGTTGGTTGCCTGAAAAAGAAATGCAGTGTAAAGTAAATGCAATGTAAAGTAAATGTAGCATTCCGAATACTTTGAGGCTGTTTGGTTGTCTATAAAATAAATGCAGGAGAACTATTTCCCTTATTTGATTAGGTATATCCAGAGTAAAGTAAAAGCGGTGTATTTGTAATAATTTATTTTAGCATTACAACTAGTGTATTTATAAAAGTAGTGTATTTATACTATTTAGTATTATTTGTTTTTATAAAATAAAACCAGTGTGTTTATTTATTACACTATCTTATTATAATTTTTTTTGAGATTATAAGATATAATATACTGTTGTGTGTTAATTTACCAGTGTGCTGCAATAGACGTAAATATACTTGTGATAGACATAAATTTTTAATTTTAATTTTGTAAAAGTTTAAATATTTTATTTTTCAAGTAATGTTTTTACAAAAAAAAACAGCTAATTAAATTTTCACACTGATTTCTTTCTTTAATTTTCTGCTGAGCAAGTTCCATAGTTATTTTGTGGGAAACTTCATGCTATTGGTTGTAGGCATGTCATCGCATTTTCCACTTAACATTTGCTTGCATGAAGTCCAACTTTGGAGTGTTGCTCAACACCAATGATATTCAGCATTTTACTGATGTTACCTACAAATCTCTATTTGCACTTTGACATTCATCTATCCAATATCAAGTTCACATTTATTTGATCCTTGCTCATTTCAAATTCCATGCCACTATGAGTTTAGTTCTTTAAAGTTCATTCAAGCTCAAGTTTAAGTTCAAGTACATGTAGTTCAAATCCTTATCCAAGCTTGAGTCCCAATCTTGTTGTCCAAACCAAGTCCTTGCTTGAGTTCAAGTAGCAAGCTCTAAGTTCTATGTCCATAAGTTTGAGTTCAATTCGAGTTCATCTTGTTTAATGTTCAAATGAAATTTCATTATTATTTACTTAAGTTCAAATTCATTTTAAATTTGAGTTCACTTTGTCCATTACATCCAATTCAAGTCCAAGCTCACAAGTCTCCCATTGTCCTTTTGATTTCAATCAAGTTCAGGTACAGTCTCGTGTTCACCCGAAATTTCGGCAGCCTCCCGTCGTCTCCCCCGTTTAGGGGAAACTACGATAAATTGGGCCTTCCCACCACACGCAATAAAGGTATATAGTAGGTATCCTTAGACACTGCGGCCGTGATCTTCATTCCCACCACGCGCAATAAAGGCGTGTATGGGGTCTTCGAGAGTACCTGTTTAAAAAGGCAGTTTGCTTCCCCCCCGCTCGAGGTTACTTATAAATAACCCCGTTTCGTCGTAGGTGTTGCACCTAGATCCCATCCCACCACGCGCAATAAAGGCGTGTATAGGCAATTTTTCGGTGCAGCACTAATGCCGAAATGAAGTTTAAGATGATTACCCGCCTCGTTGTAGGCGCCGCACCAGAATCCCATCCCACCACACGCAATAAAGGCGTGTATAGGCAGTTTTCTGGTCCACCGCAAACAATGAAAACAAGCTCTAGGAGTTTTAGGGTTAAGGGGTTATACCTGCGCGGGGTCGGCACGTAGATTGAGGCGAGTGAACAAGAGGAGAACATTCCTCTTTTTTTAATTATAATTAATTATAAGTAATTACAATTAACTATAATTAAGCATAGTTAATTAACAAATTATAATTAATATTAATTAATCCATTATAATCATAATTAATTGATAATTAACTTATGATTAATAATAATTAATTATATAATTATAATTAATTACTAATTATTCATTAATTATAAGTAGTTAATTAATTACAATCATAATTAATAATTAACTATAATTAATAATATTTAATTATAATTAATTAACTAATTATAACTTATAATTAATTATTAAATATTAACTAATTATAATTAGTTAATTAATCATAATTACATAATAATTAATTAAAAAATTAACAAGTTTAAAGTAAGATTTAATGATAAACCAACTATTAATGAGAATTCACTATTAATATCACAGTGAGTTAAATCCTCTATCTTCCTCAGCAGAATCGCGGGATTTGGCCGAAGAAGTGCTCAAATAGGAGAAAGTTACCTTCAGCACACGCGAGCTCCCATTGGTTCCAATCAAAATGTTGTGACTTTCGCCCTAACAGGAAGGGGACATCATCGAGGGAGGCGGAGGGAAGAGGGAGTGTCGTGAAAGGAGGAGATCGGGTAGGGGAGGTCGGAGGAAGCTCGGCGGGTCTAGGCTTTCGGCAAGGTTGGGAAATCCCTCTCCCTCGCTCTCTATGTTTCTCTCTCTCTCTCTTTGGGCCGAAGAAGCAAGGGGGTCAAGATGGAGAGAGAGTTCGCGTGTGGCTTGGAGTCGAGAGCAGCAAGAAGCCTCCATTCCTTCGCTATTCCTTCTTTATACATAGGTCAACACATGATAGGTGTTTCCTTACTTGGATGAGCAATATGTGGCATCTTCATTCCTTCCCAGGCATTTTTGCCAATCAGCTCAAGGCTGGCAGCTGGTACTAGCTGCAGTTCTGCAACTCCAGAAGGCTGCATCAGATCACATGCAGGGAAATCCTGAAAATTCTTTGAAGGGTTTCAGTTATCCTAAATAAAGAACCACCATGTTTTGAATTTTTCTGTTTTTTCATTCATAGAACTTTGTAGTCCAAACAATCTTGAGAATAGAGTACTGCAGTGCATCTTAGTTCCCTACAAGCACTGACCAGCAGGATTTCCAGTATACAGGCCGCTAGAAACTGTTTGAACAAGAGGAGATTCTCAACTTCTTAAATCAAGAATACCACCCGTCATCAGATTCTCTGTTTTTCATTTAATTTGTTCATTTTAGATCACATATTTGTGAATGGTCATCTACCCAATTGGCATTTGGAAACATGGCAGGTGGGCTGAATTAAATTCCAGCAGCAGAAAGTCAAGCCTGCAGTTGCGGGAAACCCATCCTACCGTACTCAAGAATCTGCATGGTCTCCGGAAACAACGATTCAGTCACTTTCACCTACCACCAATTGATGCACCCACCCAGGCAAGGAAAAAACATAGAGCTAAACTATTCTTGGATCTTGGTTTGGGTATATATATTAGAGAATTAACTCTGTTGTAATCATATTCCGGAAGTTGAATTAGGACAATGTGGATGAACAATCTTGAGGAAAGCTAACGTGATAGGTTCTTGAATCCAAGTTTAGAATACTTCTTTAGTCAAACGGTATCTTAATTTTCTCTGTTGTTTGTGCCACCTGGTTTTTATAATGGGAAATTTAGCTTGTTCAGTTTTTTTTTTTTTTTCATCATTGCCGTGTCAATAAGAATCTTCATAAACTGACCTAACTTGATAGTGTGCCTTCTTAAAATCAAATTTAAGACAAATATGAAGCTCGAAGCAAAACTATACCTATCAAGATCAATATTATTAGTTATATAATTAATGATTAATCTGGCCAGATAAAATAAAATATCAATATCAAATAAAGTATCTAAGCTCCGTTCAGAGAATACCAAATTGGAAATCTTAAAAGTAATAGAATAGGAGTGAAAACATACCAACATACATATCAAACAAAAAATTAGCTTGAGAGGATCCTATAGCTAAACGAAGAAGCATGTCAATGGCTGGCTACAAGTAAAAAATCACGAGGATACTTGGATTGTACACTTAACCAAAACTGTCTGATAAAGAATATAATATAGTTACTGCAAACAATATCTATAGTTGCTCTTAAAAAGGGAACCATCTATTTTGCTATTGAAGCTAGCTCGAAAATGAAACAATACAAATCCGATAATAGATAGTAACTGACAAACTAGAGAAAATACAATTGTACTAAGCAGTTTCATTATATTTAAGCATCTGAACAAAACATATGTGATCGCCAACAACAAATAACAAGAAGCTACGGCCTCCCTTAAAGCGAATTAGCACAACCACTGTCAACTATCATCAAATACACAGCAAAAAGTGTCGACTATCATCAAATACCCAGCAAAAAGTTTTATAGATGTCAAACAAGAGTAGCACTACAAAATGTATTGGAAACTATTTCTGTTAATGCAAAATAAAAAAACCTACTGAAAGAGAAAGCAAGGAAATCAAGAACCAGACAAACACAATGTCAAGGTACTGTAGCCCAGGATGGAAGAAGCAGCGTGGATTCAACTCAACAGATAAACTTCAAAAATGTCAAAACTCCAACAGGCAAACACCATCACGTTCAAAATTCCTGCAGATTATCGCGTAATACTTGCCCAATAGGGAAGTTATTTGACAAGCAGAAATATATCTATGTTTAAGTTGTTTAATTCTTTTTTCTTCAGTGAGGATGTTAGTACACTAACATCCATCCACTCAACAAGATAAACAATTTCTAAAGCACACTCCGTTGGAAGCAGACAAATGAAAGAAATTGCTGCAAAGCAGTCATGCATTTTTTCTTTTCTATAACAGTAGCATGCAAAAAAGGTAAAATCAAAGAAAAGAGGCCCAATCCAAATTTGTACAGGTATCAAACAACTATTACGGGAATTTATAACCATCAATAAACGTTGTGCAGGTAACGTAGGTAATAATTACATGCATACCTCCTTCAAAATTAATATAAAATCAAGTGGACTTAGCACTCCAACAAATTTACCCTTGTTTAAATCCCACAGAGGAGCTACTGGGATGCCCTGAAAAAAAAAGGCAATTCATCATAACATTCCTTCTATTTAACAACGTCGAATAACATATGTTATGACAATTAATGAAAATCAAAGTAAAGCGGGAAAAATAATAATAAATCTAGACAAATTAAAAATATTTTTATCGAAGAAGTCTTTCAAGGTAGTAAACTGAATGCATCCAGAAATGATAATTCAACTGTAGACTAGAAGGAAAAATGGAATGCCTACCTGCTCGTAAAGGACATGGAAAGCTTGCTTCACTGGTAAATTAACATCCAGAGCAATGACCTTCAATTCATTATAATACTAATCAGATATTGGAATATTCTCAACTAGAACATGGATTCGCAAGAAACAGACCACACACGTATACCTTTCCTGAATCTGGAAGCAAACTATAAGCAGTATGTGAGGACAAATAGCTAGATATACAATGGCGAGAAGTCTCAATATCTGACTCCATAATTCCTGGACCTGTTCCCTGCATTGAAGCATGGACCAAATTTTTAACTAGGAAAATATAGGTATATAGTATCATCAATAAGATAAATATAGACCTGTTCCCTGAATTAAGCATGAAGCAAATTTTTAACTAGGAAAATATAGATATATAGTATCATCCATAAGACAAAAGCATCTATGCTATGATAATTCAAAAAATCATAGATCAAAGTCTGCAAAAAACATAAATAAAGGGAAAAATTATATCACTGATTAGTTTCTTAAGTTGACGGTGGCTTTAAACACAAGTCCACAATTTCAGAAAGTTTAGCATTTGACCTCCGTCACTCTCTCATATATTACTAACTTCATAGTAGATTGCAGATGCCCATACATGATATTTTCCAGAGCCTATTGCACTTTGGTCCCAGACAATTTGTTTTGTTGTTCCCCTTTCATGAGCTTAGATAGTTTGGTCGATAATCCGTCCTTATTTGAAAAAAATATATATCTAAAAATCATTGTCAACCCCCTCAGGTGCACGAATGTATAGCAACAACATATTGTCTAAGTAGGAAAATTTGTAAAGATATATCCATAAAGCATGCATTGTTGTTTTAAATGATCAAGACCTCATACACCAAATAATAATAAATTATTGTGGTTTTTTACATCTAAATACTACAAATACAATTTTGTTAACCTTTCTTACTCTCAAGACAGAAATCAATTTACTTTCCATGGAACTGCCACAGTCTGGTAGTAAAGGTTGATTTCACCTTCACGTGACCCATCAAGATAATTATGACAATATACCTCTAGTGTTATTAAATTAGATACTTCTTCATTCTTTTTTTAGATTTTGTATAATTTAGCCCTCTGTTTTTCAACTTAAATCTTCCTCTAGCAATCACTCTGATGTGATACGATCATGCAAAGTTGAATTACTTGAAGAGTTTGCACGCGTAAGTGTTAGAAGGCACGATAATCATATCTTCACAATGAATTTTCTAACGACAAAAGAAAACACTAAGAGGGGTAAAACGAGCTTAGGCTAAATCACATACAAAGGAGTTAAGATCGTAAAACAATCAATTTAATCTAACGATGCATACATGATTGGTTTTCAATGATGATCCCTAAACTAATAATGAGTTTAGTTACTATAAGAATCCACTCCCTCAATTATCTAATTCACTAGGTTATAGCGGATGAGAATTAACATTATCTAGGTGAATCAACTAAACCATAATTGAGAGAGACTAGGAAAATAGGAGATTTGGGGAAGAGTTCACCGTCGTCAAATTCTTAGATCTGATTTGAGGGCGAGGGAGAAGATCCGGAGTCCGGTGGCTGAACTTGAAGAAGTCCTGCGTGAGGACAGCCGTGTGGGATCTTCTGTGCAACCAATGAGAGCCTTCGGGTTGGCGAATCAGCACTAGAAAACTGCTAGAATCTTGGAACAGCAGCTGTAACTTTTCAGGACAGCAAACATGGGTTCCTGGAGAGCAGGACAGCAGCTCATCTCATCGGAAATATTCAGGACAGCAGTTTTCCCAATCTCTGGAGTTCTGGACAGCAGTGTTGACAATGGAAAAATTCTAGACAGATTATAGAATCCGTCCAGAAATCTGGACAGCAAATTATAAGGCTTAGAGAAGCCTTAGACAACTGCTATAGGGTGAAGGAGCTTCAAGACAGCAAATCGTGACTCCCAAGGGTGCTGGACAGCAAGGCCTTTTGCAGGAATTTCGTGGACAGCTTGCAAGAATCTCTTGGGAAGGAGACATTAGAGAGAAGAGGGGCTGGGAGAGGGCAGCTAGGGCTGAGGTGGATTAGGGAATTGATTGAAGGATTAATTTGAGGAAGGCATTGTGTTAATTAAATCCCTAATTCATGGGATGTAATTAATTAAAAGGGGAAGGTTAGGGGGGCCGGCCAAGGAGAGAGGAAGGGAGAGGGGTTGGGTAGTAATGAGGTGGGCCCAAGTAATTAAGAGGATTGAATAGTTAAATCTGAAATTAATTTCAGATTTAAACTATTTTGAGGTTTCTCTTAATTTATGGGATGATAATTTAAGAATTTCAGATTTAAACTATTTTGAGGTTTCTCTTAATTTATGGGATGATAATTTAAGAATAGTTTGAAATTCAAATTTGAATTTGAACTTAATTCTATTCTTAAATTAAGGAAGCCAAATTAGGAAAGCATTTATGGGAAATTTAATGGGAGGGAGTGGGGAGGCTAGCGGGTTGGGGGAAACAGGGGCTTGAGGTGGTGGAATTTTGGGAGAGAATTTGGGGGAAAGGATGGCCGGTGGTGGAAACTATGGAAGTAGACGGGTGGGGAGGGAATTCGATGCAAGAAGAACAATAAAAGAGAAAAAAAAACAAAAAAAAAAAAAGATAAGAGAACCGCGAACCTTGGAATCCACCAAGATTGACGGGTATTGCTTTTGCCCCACTTAGGCCTCTCCTCTCACGAACTCACTAAGATATCATCCCAAGAGAGAAAACTTAGAACTCACAAAGAGATCCATAAGCACAAGTTGAAAATTTCATATTCATCATCATCCCATAATATAAAACAACTAGCCTATAAATAGGCTCATGAAAAGAAAAGAAATAAAAGACTAAAATGTCCTTCGGGCTACAACACTACATGACCACCCGTAAGGGTATAAAAGGAAAAACAACAATAGGAAATAAACTAGTACAAAAACAAATAAATAAATAACTCAAGATCGTAGCCGTTGATCTCCGATGTCCTCATCACTCTCACCCCACAAGTGGACTAGGCAACATCATAATTGGCATCAATACAAAACCCTGCCGGTATTTCAGGGCAGAGAGATAAGAGAAGTGGGCTGTCCAATTAGCAACTGTGCATAACATCACACTGGCCCACCCACTCAGATGAATTAGAGTCAGGGAGGTAAAATACCACATTTGATAGGAGTATTTTGGTCTTTTTTGACTGAGTATCAAATCAGACTATTAAAAAAATACATAAACACAAGAGTGAAGGGTTTTCAAAAATCATAGACCAAAGAACAAATCGTGAAAAACAGATATTGTGCCTAATCTCTGCATTAAAAAATTTTTGGGGTTTCAAATGGATTAGCTCAATCACATAAGCTATCCCTAATAGCATCCTTCACAAAAAAATCTGATGCACAGAGTACGCTAACAATTGCAAAAGGTTCATGATGTAGAACAAAATGAAGCAACGATCTTTATTAAAGAGTTTGCACGCGTTCTTTGTTGAAAATAATATTAAGAATTAACTTTAAGTGATTTGAACGACAACATGAAACAAAAGTGGGGATGATTTCAGTTTAGGCCAAGCTACACATATGAAGTTAAGATCTCAAATAATCAATAGTTCCAAAACAAAGCATACGGAGTGGTTTTCAACAAGATATTCCTATATTAACAATGAGTTTAATCACTATGAGAATCCACTCACTCAACTCTCTATTTCACCAAGTTTCTTAGCGGAGAAAAGTAGCATGATCTTCATGAATCAAGAAATAACCACAATTGAGCACTAGACTAGGAAGGAACAAGAGTTGGCGGATGAGTTTTACCCAATGGGAAGACGACATGCACCTCCTGAATGCTGCTGGACAGCAACCTGCTCTTTTCTGGTTGGTTGGACTGCACAATATTTTGTTGGAATGCCCTGAATAGCAAGCCAAAGTCTCTGTTCAGCACCCCAAGGAAGTTTGAGCAGCAGGTTTTGAGTTCTATGGGTCTTGAAGAGCAACTTGTGAGGTCTAAACAGCAGGTTTTGGTTCTTAGAAGTCTGGGACAGCAACTCGTAAGGTTGGGGATCTCTGGACAGCATGCAAGATCGGCCCAGAAGCCTGAACAGTAGAAAATTTCAGGCTTCCGGATCCCTAGATGTAGGAAACGCAAGAAATAATGTAGAAGAATTTGTGACAACAGCAGGAATAATTTAGGATTGCTTTACTTGCCTATGTGGTAAATTAAATTAATCCCAAATCAAATTGGAGATTGATCCGCTGGAGGGAAAATGATGGCTTACCTAATTAATGGGTTTAATTAGAAATGAATAGATAAAGTCAGGCCTAATTTGAATTCTAATTGGAATTGATTTAGGGATTTGATTGGGAATCATAAATGGAAGGAAATAATGAGAAAGAGGGAGGGGTGGGCCGGCCTAGAGAGAGAGGGGGGGAATTATGTCCAAATTCAATGAATAAGGACCAAGCAATGAATTGTGATTAATGACTAAATCTGAGAATTAATCTCAGGTTTGGGGTGGTTGATGACTATTTTCTTCAAGGGCATAAGCTTAATTAGAAAGCATTTGAAATTCAAATCATTTTGAATTTGATTTCAAATCCTTTCCTAAAACACAAGGGGGAAAATATGGAAGGTATTAATGGGAAAGTTAGTATGGGATTCAAGGGGAAAGAGATGGGGAGGCGGGTTGGAATTTGGTGGAGGAGGGCCGGCGGTGGAGTAGTGGGGTGATCCAAGGGAAGAGAGGGGCGGCGAGTGGCTCGGGCCGGCGGCTAGGAGATGGCATGGGGAGGGCTTTGCCGGCGGTGGGAAGGAAAGGAGGAAGGAATAAATGGGGAAATTAAGAAAACCAAGAGCTCACCATGGCGGCTGTTGGGTATTGCACTTGGCCTCCTAGGCTCCTTCTCCCTAACTTTCTCTCAAGCTCTCTCAAGAACACCATGCAGAAATTTCAATAGTAATTCTTCATTAACCTCCAAAAAGATACAAGTGGCTTATATATTGCCAGACATAATGAATGAAAACAAAAGACATACTTGCCCGTAGGGCTCACATACGACTAAACCCTTTAAGTAAGGGTATAAACGGAAGAAAATAACAAAACTCATAAAACATAAAACTAATACAATAATAATAAAAAATAGATCGGTGTGATCATGGCCGTCGATCGTCGTCTACGTCTCTGATATACTTTTCATGATCCGATGTCCTCATCACTCTCCCGGGATGGAAAAGAGCTTGACTCCGTCGAGTACGCATCCCGAGAACTCTCATAAATCTCTAATACATTCGAATCAATCTGTTGAAGCTCCTCGCGCTCCAACCAGGTCTCCTTTGACTCAGGCTTACCTCTCCACCTAATCAAATACCTTATTAGTCCACCCTCTCTTGTGGAAATAATATCATCACTTAGAATCGGGTCAACCTTCTCAGCTATAGGTATTTTGGAAACATTTGGAAGTGGAGGTAGGCTTGGGGTCTCACAAGGTGGGTTCACACAAGGCTCAATTTGGAATAGATTTGGTGGGTTAAACTCTAGACCCTCATAAGCTACTAAATCTTCTATGTTAAAAGAGGAATTAATGTTGAAATCTGTAGGTAAATCCACCACGTATGCGTTGTCATTGATTTTCTTGATTATTTTAAAGGGACTCACACTTTTGCATGCAGCTTCTTAACCGTTCCTTGTGGGAACCATTCCGGACGAATCTGCACCATCATTGAATCACCAACCTCAAAAGCTTTAAATCTACATATCAAATCGGCATGAAGTTTATAATTAATATTGCTTTGTTCAATTCGGCGTGCAATTTCCTTATGCAGTTCATGCAAATGCGATGCAAATGAGGATGCAGACTCAGAAATCCTATATTTGGAACTCATGGTTATAAGATCTAATGGTTGTCTAGGTTTGTACCCATAAATAATTTCAGCAAGGCTTAGACCAATGGTGCGGTTAACTATATTATTATAGGCAAATTCGGCAGTAGGGAGCTTGGAATCCCAATTCTTAACGTGTTCACCTATCAGTGCTCTTAACAAATTGCCTAAACTCCTATTGACAGCTTCCGTTTGGCCATCGGTTTGCAGGTGGAAAGCAATGGAGAATTGTAACTTAATGCCTATCTTCATCCAGAGAGTTTTCCATAAATAACTTGTGAACGTGACATCTCTATCAGAAACAATAGTTTTTGGTAGGCCATGAAGTCTAACGATCTCATTGAAGTATAATTTGGCGATGTGAGAGACATCAGATGTCTTAGAGTAAGGCAGGATATGTGTCATTTTTGAGAAGTGATCGACTACTACACATATGACATCATTTTTTCGAGAGGTTTTAGGTAGACCTAGAACGAAATTCATGCTAACATCCTGCCATGAACAGCGGGGAACAGGTAAGGGTGTGTAAAGACCAGTGATTTGTTTGCGTTGTTTGGCTAGCTGGCACGTGTGAAGACACCTGCTGACCATTCTACCAACATCCCTCTTTGGACTAGGACAAAAGAAACGATACTCCACGGCTTCTCTACCCAACAACTATGACGTGCGTTTAACTTCTTTTGGGAGTTCATATATCTTAAAGCCTCGTGATCCGAGAAGATAACGAACTCTTGCGGGGCAAGTAGTATCGCCAATAACGAAGGGATTGAATCACGGCGTACAATTCTTTATCGTATGTGG
Organism: Dendrobium catenatum; assembly: GCF_001605985.2. Lineage (NCBI taxonomy): Eukaryota > Viridiplantae > Streptophyta > Magnoliopsida > Asparagales > Orchidaceae > Dendrobium > Dendrobium catenatum. The sequence continues at coordinate 852,261 of NW_021320106.1, forward strand.
AGTAGCGTTGCCGAATGTCATTTAACTTTTTGCTAAAATAGGCAACGGGATGGCCTTCCTGGGACAGGACTCCTTCAATTCCAACTCCCGAAGCATCATAGGTTACTTTGAAGACTTTGGAGAAGTCGGGAAGTCTCATCACTGGGGCTTCTACCATCCTCTTCTTGATTTCCTCAAAAGCTTTGGTGGCAGCTAGGGTCCAGTGGAAATCACCCTTCTTTAAGCAGTCAGTAATAGGGGATACGATGGTACTGAAGTTCCTAATAAATCTCCTATAGAAGGTAGCCAATCCATGGAAATTGTGGACTTTCCAGATGTTATGAGGAATCGGCCACTCAACAATGGGATTTACCTTTTTGGGGTCTGTAGAAACCCCTAGGGCCGACACGATAAAACCCAAAAAGATGACACGATCAACAAGGAAAGTACACTTCTTAGGATTTGCATATAGTTGCTCTTTCCTTAGGACATCACAGACTTGTGTTAAGTGGTATAAGTGTTGGCTAACAGATTGGCTATAGATAAGAATGTCGTCAAAGTAAACAACAAACTTATCCATAAAAGGGCGCAGCACGAATCATTATTCTCATTAAAGTACTCGGGGTCAACTCGAAAGGCATGACCATCCATTCGTAGAGACCATACTTGGTTTTGAAGGCAGTCTTCCACTCATCACCGGATCGAATCCGGATCTGATGGTACTCATTCTTAAGATCTATTTTGGAAAACATAATGGCTCCCGTCATCATATCGAGCATATCATCAAGTCTTGGAATAGGAAAATGATATTTAACGGTTATCTTGTTGATAGCGCGGCTATCAACACACATTCGCCATGTACCATCCTTCTTTGGAGTTAAGAGGGTTGGTACAGCGCAAGGACTAAGGCTCTCCTTAATAAAACCCCGTTGTAGGAGCTCGTCTACTTGTTTCTTGAGCTCGGCATGCTCCGTGGGGTTCATGCGATAGTGGGGAAGGTTGGGAAGGGAGGCTCCAGGGACAAGGACAATGGCATGCTGGATGTTTCTAAGTGGAGGTAATTAATCAGGGAGATCATCAAGGAAGACATCAACAAAGTTAGCCAATATGGGTCGGACCTCTTGAGGAATAGGTTCATTAGACTCAGTGGGAGTCTCAGGACCAACCAAGGCATACAGAGGTGCGCCTTGGGCAATATCAGAATCCAGAACCTTGGCAGTTACAAGATTCAGTCCCTTCTTTGGCATAACGAGGTTGGGTTTGGGGTCTTCTTTGACCTGGAGCTGCGATGGCAGAAGCTTGATCTTCTTACCCGCATATTCAAACACGCAAGTGTTTGAACGCCCATAGATGTGAACAACATTGTCAAAGAGCCTGGCGCGCCCTAAGATGACTTGTCCAACATCCATAAACAGAATATCACATCACACGTTCTCCTTATAGTCAGCAAAGGAGATGGGTATGAGGCTGCGTTCCTTCACCTTTAAGGCAGTGGAGTTGACCCAAGCTACCTTATATGGATTGGGGTGAGGGATAACCAACAGGCTGAGCTTGGACACCATGCTGGATGAGACAGCATTGATGCAACTACCGCTATCCACTATGACCTTACAATTCTTATCCTTAAGCTTAGTGTAGGTATGGATGATAAGGACATCAGATCATGGAAAGTATATCAAAGACGTGGATGACTATCGATGGCCACGATCACACAGATCTATTTTTTATAATTATTGTATTAGTTTTATATTTTATGAGTTTTATTATTTTCTTCCGTTTATACCCTTGCTTAAAGGGTTTAGTCGTATGTGTGCCCTAGGGGCAAGTATGTCTTTTGTTTTCATTCATTATGTTTGGCTATATATAAGCCACTTGTATCTTTTTGGAAGGGGATGATTGATATATAAAAAGAAAAATTCTGGTTTTCTTGCTCTATGCGAGTTGTTTGTGAGTTTTCCTCCATTCCTTAGTGGGTTGGATGAAGGTAAAGTCCTTTGGTGATGAAGGCCACGTAACACCCCAACAGCCGGTGTGCTCTTGGGTTATCGTTTTTTCACTCTTCTTCCTCCTCTAATCTTGTTTTCCAGCTTCTCCCTCGAACCAGTAGATTCTTCATTGCAGTTTTCCACTTCCCTACTCCAATCCATCATTGTCCTGCCGCCAATCAGCCAACCAACTGCTAACCGAACAGTTCAAGCACTGTTTGTTGTCTTCTGGTTGCTCTACAACGGCCAACAATCCCCAAATTCCAGCCACCATTCATCCTAGAACCCTCCTAACACTTCCCATCATCCTACCGTGCACCCACTCCACACTTTGGAAGCCCAAAAGACATCTTTTGGGGACTCAACAGCCACCCAATCATACTCCCTGCTAAAAACCCTTCATCTCCCAAAGATAATAGGAAAAGTCACTACCTTTTTTCACCCCCAATAAAGCACCAACCTTTTCTATTCCCAAAGTTGCCACCTCACTAAACTTTCCAGCTTTTGTTTATTAATTACAATCCTTGTAATTAATACAACTTTTCCCCAACCCAATACCCAACTTTATCCTTCATCTCCCCTTGGAATTAATTTATTTCTTCTGCAATTACTTCTCCCGCAGCAGCCAAGGGAGGCATTACCCCCAACCAAGACTTACTTTTTTTTTAATTACCTCTTCCAACTTGCTGCCAACCTTTCCATGCACCCGAACACAAAGAACAGCTGCTGTCCACTCCCTTTTCACCAGCCAACACCACCATTTTGGTCAGCTAAAGGCAGCCACTACCCCTACCAAAGCAAGGACAGAGGTTTACCTCCCATTCGAGTCCAGCACCCCGCATTCTTCTGAATCACAGGGCATTCCAACAAAATATTGTGCTGTCCAACCAACCTGAAAAGAGCAGGTTGCTATCCAGCAGCATTCAGAAGGTGCATGTCATCTTCCCATTGGGTAAAACTCATCTGCCAACTCCTGTTCTTCCTAGTATAGTGCTCAATTGTGGTAATTTCTTGATTCATGAAGATCATGCTATTTCTCCGCTAAGAAACTTAGTGAAAAAGAGAGTTGAGTGAGTGGATTCTCATAGTGATTAAACTCATTGTTAATACAGGGATATCTTGTTGAAAAACAATCCGTATGCTTTGTTATGGAACTATTGATTGTTTGAGATCTTAACTTCATGTGTGTAGCTTGGTCTAAACTGAAATTATCCCACTTTTGTTTCATGTCGTCGTTTAAATCACTTAAAGTTAATTCTTAGTATTGTTTTCAACAAAGAACGTGTGCAAACTCTTTAATAAACATCGTTGCTTCATTTAGTTCTACATCAGTGGAAGATTGTGGTTCTACGAACAATCATCAGTGGAAATGGGTTGGGACAGCGCACATCTCACCACGCAGATGGGAGAGGGGTCAAGCTTTTGAATACAGTGGACGACAGCAGTGTCGTCATACTCCTCAAAGAATTCACCGTCATCTTCAACTTGGTGGATTTGATCAACCTCAGACTCATACTCTTCTTCAGTGACCTCTTCGATAATTGTGACTTAATATGGAATGGAACACAGAGAAGCAATGTGCCCATACCCCTGGCATTTATAACACTTAGTTCCAGGGTTGGATCTAGGGGTATCTGAGATGGGTGGTTTGTTCCTAACATCAGGTCGGGGTGTAGGTGGACCAGGAGGAGGTCGGTTTTGGTTTCCGAGGGTCGGCCGGGGAGTGGAGTGGGCCGGGCCACTGGAGGGTCGATAGGCTGGTCTCGAGTCTTGATGCCTACTAGGGTGTTGGGAATGGGCCTCTCGATCTAACACTAAGCTATATGCGTTCTCTAGAGTGGTGACGTTACGAGCAAACAGTTCATTGCGCAGGTCCTCGCACAATCCAGTACGGAACATGGATAGTATTTGTGAGGGGGTAGAAGAGGTTTCCCCTGCAACGAATTAAATAATCGTCGAAGGATGCAATGTAATCCTTGACTGGTTTACTACCTTGGGTGAGTCTATTCCACCTATCAAGGAGTCTAAGGAAATAAGGAGGTAGATACTTCTGTTTAAGTTCACGCTTCATAAAAGCCCAATCAATAATGGGATACTCGTTGCGGGATTCCCTGAGGCTTTCTAAGTTTGACCAGAATTAACTAGCCCTACCAACGAGTTTCATCTCGGCAAACCTAACTTTTCTAGCTTCAGAGATGTTGTACCATTTAAAGAAGCTATACATTCCCTTAATCCAATCTAAAAACAGTTGAGGATCCAAAGTTCCATCGAAGGTGGGAGCGTCAACTTTGATGTTTTCCATCAAGGGAATATCGGGGTCGAGGTTGGATTCATGACCATAGTGGACATTACGATAAGGGGCACGAGGTGGGGGACCCTCATCTTGGAAAGTGTCATCCCCATACATGTAAGGGGGTCTTGAGGGTGTGTAAAGGGGTGGGTGAGTCCTATCTCGCTCTAGGTTATCGAATCGGTTAGTTGTTTGACGACGGAGGTCAGCTAAATCCGCTTGATTCTCCTTGAGTTGTTAACTAATGGCGCCCATTTGACCTACCAACAAGTCTAAAGTCCTGCTAAGTTGTTCCGGGTCCATCGGGAGACACTACGGGTTACTTAGGGAGATAAATAGGTAAGGGGCAGCGCCTAGACACTAAGTTAAACTTACCTAAACATCACTAAAATGTGCAGGAATTAATTGGACAGCAAACTATGCTAATGTCCTAAGTAGTCTAGGTAGTTTGGATGGTTTTTGGGTTAAAGTCAGCACTTAGTTTGTTGAGAAACTAGCCTAACAACCTCTAAATATATGCAGAAATTTCTAGGACAGCAAGCAAGTCAGCGGAAATAAAATAAATATGCAATGTTATGTATGCAAACAACTAACGAATAATTAAAGTAAACTCCTAAGGTTAATTCTAAAGCAGATAATGCATGCCTACGATGCTCTGATACCACATGATGTAAAAATAAATAAAGCAACGATGTTTATTAAAGAGTTTGCAAGCGTTCTTTGTTGAAAACAATATTAAGAACTAACTTTAAGTAATTTAAACAACGACATGAAACAAAAGTGGCGTGAGTTCAGTTTAGGCTAAGCTACACATGAAGTTAAGATCTCAAACAATCAATAGTTCCAAAACAAAGCATACAGAGTGGTTTTCAACAAGATATCCCTATATTAACAATGAGCTTAATCACTATGAGAATCCACTCACTCAACTCTCTATTTCACTAAGTTTCTTAGAGGAGAAAAGTAGCATGATCTTCATGAATCAAGAAATAACCACAATTGAGCAATAGACTAGGAAGGAACAAGAGTTGGCGGATGAGTTTTATCCAATGGGAAGACGACATGCACCTCCTGAATGTTGCTGGACAGCAACCTGATCTTTTCTAGTTGGTTGGACTGCACAATATTTTGTTGGAATGCCCTAAATAGCAAGCCAAAGTCTCCGGTCAGCACCCCAAGGAAGTTTGAGCGGCAGGTTTTGAGTCCTATGGGTCTTGAAGAGCAACTTGTGAGGTCTAAACAGCAGGTTTTGGTTCTTAGAAGTTTTGGACAGCAACTCGTAAGGATGGGGATCTCTGGGCAGCATGCAAGATCGGTCCAGAAGCCTGAATAGCAAAAAATTTCAGGCTTCCGGATCCCTAGATGTAGGAAACGCAGGAAATAAAGTAGAAGAATTAGTGACAACAGCAGGAATAATTTAGGATTGCTTTACTTGCCTAGGTGGTAAATTAAATTAATCCCAAATCAAATTGGAGATTGATCCGCTGGAGGGAAAATGATGGCTTACCTAATTAATGGGTTTAATTAGAAATGAATAGATAAAGTCAGGCCTAATTTGAATTCTAATTGGAATTGATTTAGGGATTTGATTGGGAATCATAAATGGAAGGAAATAATGAGAAAGAGGGAGGGGTGGGCCGGCCTAGAGAGAGGGGGGGAATTATGTCCAAATTCAATGAATAAGGACCAAGCAATGAATTGTGATTAATGACTAAATCTGAGAATTAATCTCAGGTTTGGGGTGATTGATGACGATTTCCTTCAAGGACATAGGCTTAATTAGAAAGCATTTGAAATTCATATCATTTTGAATTTGATTTCAAATCCTTTCCTAAAACACAAGGGGGCAAATATGGAAGGTATTAATGGGGAAGTTAACATGGGATTCAAGGGAAAAGAGATGGGAAGGCCGGCGGGTTGGAATTTGATGCATGCAAAGGGAGGGGGGGGGTTCAACCTTGGGCTGCTGGTGCTCTCAGTTTGGGCCTTGTTTACTTTGATTTGGAGCTAATTTTTGGGATCTACTTGGTTCTACCTCATAAATGCTTAAGTTGTGATTTTAGCTCATTAATTCAAAAAGGTATGCTTTTATTTCTTGGATTCATTTGGAGTGGACTTGCCTCTTCTCTTCCCCTTTGTCTTCTCGGTTTCCTGTGCTGGCTGGTTTTCCCGTGCCTTGCCCCTTTGTTTCCTGTGTTGGCTGGTTTTCCCGTTCCTTGCCCCTTTGTTTCCTGTGTTGGATGGTTTTCCCGTGCCTTGCCCCTTTGTTCTTTGTGCTGGCTCCTCGGTTCCCTTGATGGTTGGGTTTCCCGTGGCTGCCAGCTTGGTTTCCCGTGGCTTTCTCTTCTTTGTTTCCTGTGCTGAATGGAGGCTGCTGTGTTGTGGCTTTTGGTCTTTCATTTTCCTAAATCTAAGTGGTTTAGTTGGAGGTATTATGGCTATTTGGTTCCTCTCTTTTGGTCTATAAATAGTAGATGTTTTGGAATAAAATAAGTGTGTTATAATGTGATTTTTGGAATAGAAAACCTGAGGGTTTTTTGTTGGAAAAGCTTGCGAGCTTGTTCCATTTCTCTCTTCTCTTCTTCTTGGGAATGCATGCGAGCTTCTCCTATGTTTCGTCTTGGATTCTAACCTCTTCTTCTATCCGCAAGAATCCACCTCACTTATATCTTTCTTCTCTCAATGGATGAATGCAACTTTAGGTGTCTTGTTTGAGTCGTTTGTAAGTGTCAAAGTTTGTAAGTCCTATTATAATATAAAAGTGAAGTTGTATTTTTTCTATTTCGTGTATTTTCTTTATCCTAGTAAGGTAATGTTTTTTTAGCAAAAAAAATTAGGGGTCTCCTAAATTTTTTGCTTACTTTTTTATTACATCATAATTTGTTGGAGGAGGGTCGGCGGTGGAGTGGTGGGGTGATCCAAGGGAAGAGGGGCGGCGAGTGGCTCGGGCCGGCGGCTAGGTGGTGGCATGGGGAGGGTTTTGCCGGCGGTGGGAAGGAAAGGAGGAAGGAATGAAGAGGAAAATTAAGAAAACCAAGAGCTCACCAAGGTGTTTGTTGGGTATTGCACTTGGCCTCTCCTAGGCTCCTTCTCCCTAACTTTCTCTCAAGCTCTCTCAAGAACACCATGCAGAAATTTCAATAGTAATTCTTCATTAACCTCCAAAAAGATATAAGTGGCTTATATATAACAAAACATAATGAATGAAAGCAAAAGACATACTTGCCCCTAGGGCACATATACGACTAAACCCTTTAAGCAAGGGAATAAACGGAAGAAAATAAGAAAACTCATAAAACATAAAACTAATACGATAATAATCAAAAATAGATCGGTGTGATCGTGTCTGTCGATCGTCGTCCACATCTCTGATATACTTTCCATGATCTGATGCCCTCATTAGTTCAATCTCACTTCTTGGGGCCTAACTTCTTTTTTGGCCTCCCAACTAAAGAACAAAAAGGTGCAACTGGCATCAAGAATTAACAATGCTTTCAAAGAGATTGCCAAATAAATGCAAGCAACAAAGAAAAAAACGTATATATCATGAGATAACAAGCAATTGCTACACGCTAAAAGCTTTGAGAGGCATTGAGGTCAATCCTGATTAAAGGATATAATCTATGTGAGTAATCGATGAAAAATATTGTGCTCTTGCTAAAGCAGTATACTGCATATCAAGTTCAAACCCGCTTTGCCACAAGAAATCATAAAACAATATTTATTAATAGTACAAGCATTTAATCTCGAATGGGGCATCAAAAATAAAGATATTGGACTTGGATGAAGGAAAGTGCAACTGCATGCCTAAACAAATATATGCAATGCAATCCATACATAAAAATTGTATCATAAGAAAGCTATAAGATCTTAAGGAAGAAAAAAAAGAGAGATGAATTACCCAGTTAAATTAATAGAGAAAATTGCATATCATGTATATCACAGGAAGCAGGATATGATAGCAAAAGCATAATGATGTCAACATAACTTCCGGTTATGTTTATACGAAATATAATGCGAACCTGGATCAAGCAAGTTTTGTATGCATCCTACAGTAACATATGGCAACATGCTTGCAAAACTGATTTTAAGCTCACCATATGCTGGAAGGTTTCGTGATCCACTTCCATGTTTATTCCACTTCCAGGAGTCCCTGGGCTTAAGGGTGCAGTTAAGGAATCAGGTTCCCGAGTAACAAAAACAATGTTTACTATCCCATAGCTCCCTGACACAGAAGGTTCGTGCTCATCATGTCGCCATTCCCCATCAACATAGAATTTATACTGCATCATTCATGAAACAAATAAAGGAGAAACTAAAGATGAGAAAAGAAAACGTACATGAATAGGATACTTAAATTATATGCACACACAAATGCATGCATCATCCATGAACAATAGAATTTTTGCATGTACATAGAACTTCACATGATATGCATATGGGCTTTGGACCAGCATTCTACATGAATAATTAAATGAATATACGAGCATCAATACATAAATGCATGCACCAACATATAACCATGTGATGAAGCCATTATATAGAAGTGAATTAAATAACATGATCAAGGACAACGGCAAAGCCTGTTGCCATATCAAAATACATCTCTGTATTTTAGGTAAAAAAGTAGGGAAGGTGTGGGAGGAGATAAATGAAAATTGCTGCTCTTGAAAGCAGATTTTACATAATGAATACTTAAATAGAAAATACAACTGTAATATGAATTTAGTAAAGTCAACTTTACTAGTGGCACCATAGATCTACCTCATTCATGCCAGGTGCCAGGCGACAAGTAGCCTGAAATAGAGTGGGACAACCCTCCACAGGAGACATTGGCACATGATCAGTCCACCTGAGGATGACCGTCAACAGAAAGGAATCAGCTGGATGCATATAAAAAGTGACATATCATAGTTATCTAAGAAAATGCAAAATGGGCGCTCTTGAAAGGTTATAATAACGTGTTCTGAATACATTAGTGCATCAGACAAAAATTAATTTTAATGAATGAAGCTTAGTATTAGTTTGTAAAAATCATCCTATTACTAATGAGTTGTTTTGTAAGCCCTTAAAAGGATTGAACCAACATTTCGATCAAATTCTGCAAACCAGCAATACGGGTCTCCTAAAGCCCACCTTAAAGCAAAGTCCAGATTTAAAAGAATTAGCTGAATCCAACATAAAAGTCAATTTGGGAATTATCGCTCCAAACAAGACCCATGGGACTAAGTAGATCCTGTGTGCAGGACACTTCCCATTTTCCTTCTTTTTTTCACATGTGCCATCTCCAGTGCTTGTCCCTCACCTCACAAATAACACTCATCCTCCTCCTATCACAACCGAAAACCCAAGCTGAAAATTTTTATTTTCATCGGAGATCCATTGCCCTTAGACAACTAGCATTCAGTAATGAAAATTTGTTCGGTCTCACTAATATTTTAATGCAGATTTGTTAGTATATAATAAGTCTACAATTCAAGCATCATAATCTATGAACAAAAAATCCATTATTTGTCATTGTTCTCTAAGCTTTATCAAACAATAGAAGATTTTAAATGCTTCCCAAAAGCTTGAATTATATAAAAAGAATAATGTTATTGACTTCATCAAAGTAGCACCAAAATGTTGTGCAAATGGAATGCATTTTCAAGCATGGCTGACATCTCCAAATTTAAAGTTAAAAAAAAAAAGTATTTTGATGAGGTCATCGACAGACATTTTAGGCAGGTTTATCGGCGGAAGAATCGTAGATCGACGGCCACGATCGGGAGTTTATATTTTTGATGTTATCATGTCATTTTATGTTATTTTATTTTGTGTATCTTTTATTTCATGTACTAGTGACGATTTCGCCCTTATGTAGGCGTAGTGTTTATTGTAGCCCAAGGGGCATGTGAATCTTTTTCATGCTTGGAGACCTTTATAAGGAGATCTCCTCTTATTGTATGAGATGATGATTGATTAATGAAAATTTCTGAAATTCCTTTTTGTCTTCTTGCTTGAGAGCTTGAGAGAAAAGAGAGAGGAGGCCTAGGTGAGGCTCCGACCGCAATACCCAACAGCCCGCTCCGGCGAGCTCTTGGTTCTTCCTTGTAAGTTCACTGTTTTTCTCTTCCCAACCAATCCTTCCATACACCCGATTCCTCCCTACAGCCAAAATCCCGAATTTCCCTCCTTTGTTCCGCCGAATTCCCTCACTTGCCTTCCTGCCTCCCCGCTGTGCCAGCCGCCCGATCCCTCCTGCCTACCGAACCTGCAGCCCGTCTCACCCCCTCCTCTGTCCAGGCAATCCCGCCACCTCACCCAGGAGAAATTCAAATCTTTTTGGCATTAATTCTCTCATTAATCCTTCCTAAATTAATGCCTTAATTTAGGGAGAGATTAAATGAAATCTCAGCAGTTTTTGTTTTCAAATTTTGAATTCCTTTAATTAATTAAAACCTGAAATTCAAATTAGGTTTTAATTAATCCCATGGGCCCCACTACTTAAACAAAATTTCCCCCTCCTCCTTGTTTGGCCGGCCCTTTCTCCTCACCTTTTCTCTCTCTACTTGCCACATAAGCAACCATTAATCCCCCTCTTAATTCTCCCATAATAACCGCCCATCCTAATTCAAATTTTGGGAGGTTTCATAGCAATTAATCTCCCTCCAACCCAAGACAAAAATCTGAAATTCAAATTCAGATTTTTCTCTTGTTCTTCTCTAGCTCACGACCCAACCAACATCCCCTAGCCATCTCCCTTTTGTTATGAGCATTTAAGCGTGTCCTTTATCTTTGAATGATAAGATTGGTTTGGTTAACTCAAAGCACATCTTCGCCTAAGCAAGTTAACTACTTTGAACGATTTAATCCTTTACCTTTGTTGGTAATTAATTTGTTATGACAAAGCTTTGAATAATCTTCATTTTAATTTCTAATTGCAATTCCTACTTTGATTCACATCATATTTTATCTCTCTTCCAACAAATGTTCACCTTCCCTCACTCTTGGAATGACACCTCCATACAAACTTCGGCCAAAGCTCCATATCTCTGTCCTACAATATAGGTGGCACCTTATGCAAGCAAATGCAGTCAAAGTTCAAAAAGAATGATATTATGGATTAAAACAAGAGGTGGGTCCACAAATGAGGCGAAGCAATTTCAAACTACCTCCTTACATTGTCAACCACCATTTTAATTATTTTAAAAAATTTATTCCGTAAAATAATGTAATGAAGCCTAAAAAAGGAAGAATACTCATGTAAGAAAAAAAATAGATTGGCTTTGAATCAAGTAAAATGCTTTGGCATTTTCTTAGAAGATAGGGCTAGGTGACTCTCTCTTATATAAGAACTTTATTGAGTTACCCATGAAATAATATTTTATATCTTATTTCAATCCTGAATGAAGCATGAATGTTTTCCCATGGTTGCAAATCTTTGTTCCATGATCACAAAGATGTTATCCTTTCTCCCAAATACTCCATGTCCTTTTGCTTAAGCTAAGGTCAACAAGATATTTTCAACCATGGCCCAGATTTATCCTTACAATACTACCCTTCATCCACCAATATTTTCATGGATGGTACCTTCATGCACGTTATTTGTCGATGGTACCACATGGAATATGAGTATATTATATGATCATGACTAGCAATGTATTCAAGGCTTTACTCCATTATCCACTTCCATTATAAATTTGGTGAGGCGTCTTCACCTCACACTCTCATGTTTCCCAAGGACTGATGTGGGCAAAGGTTCCCACATCACGGATGAATGTAGGCAAAGAAGCAAGTTCATAAAATTATAATTATGATAGGAACATGAATTATAGGTTCCCTTACGGGAAAATTAATGGAATTAATAGATATTAATCATGAAAAGATAAATATTCTATGCATTCAGAAAACTAAATGGGATGGAGAGAAGACTAAGGAGATTGCTAGTTTTAGGTTTAAATTATAGTATTATAGTAGGATTCGTACTAGAAATATAATATGTATGATTTTAGATAAGCATTTCATAGATAATATTATATAAATTAATAGAATAGGAGATAGAATTATAGTTTTAAAATTATTGTTAATGCTAAGATTATTAATATTATAATTGCATATGATCATCAAGTAAATTTGGATATGTGTTCAAAATTCTAATTTTGGAATAACTTAGAATAATCAATACAATGATACCTCTTGAAAAAATAATTTTTATTGGAAGAAATTTAAATAAACGTGTTGGTAGAGATGTAGAAGATTTTAAAAACATTTATGATAGTTAATAGGTTTAGAGTAGATAATTAAGGAAGTAGGACCATATTTGATTTTTTTAGCATATGATGTGGCCTTTCGATGACCCGGTTAGGAGAGTAGAGATATTAGATTTGACTTATGTTAAGAAAGGTAGGGGTAGACCTAAAAAGACTTGGTTAGAAAATATTAGGAATGACCTTTCTTTATTAGATTTAAACGAGAATTTGACTTTTAATAGGACACAATGGAGAAAAAGGATTCATGTAGCCGACCCCACGTAGTGGGATAAAGGCTTGATGTTGTTGTTGTTGTTGTTGTTGTATGATTTTATAATTGTTAACATCTTATTTAAGAAAAGAGATAAGCATCTCATCACTCATAATAATAGATATAGTAAAACTCGTATTGATTATTTTTTTATAAGAAAAGAAATGAGCATCTCATGCTTCCAGCACCAACATCCATCCCATATTTTTGGTACTTCTACCATCAGATCTAGTTTTCAATCATTACACCATCCTCCTTTCATTTTGACCATCCAAATACTTCTAAGTATTTAACAACTCCAATATTTATGAAACCTGGGTCTACAAAACTCACTAAAGCAAGATTTGCCAAATCCAAAGTGCATCCAAATAACCACCCAAGTGTTTGATTCCCAAATAAATACTACCATACTAGTAAATATCTTAAAGCAAGAACATTAAAGTATGGATGATCAAATATCAAAAAAAATCTTAAACATATATAGTTCTTTTTTATGCAATTTTGAAGAATGAGGTAACCAATACCCTTGATAAATTAGAGTCAACAAGAGAGCTCAATGTAATGGGCCGCCTTCAAGAGCGCCAGACACCTCATCTATGATGGTTGTGACAGCCAAACATTCATGTTCAAGTTGCAAAAAGATTGGATATAAAAGGATTTTGGAGGGAGCAAGAGCTTAAGAGTGAGAAAGTAAGAGGATTCCCTTCATTTGGTGTGTGTGTCTCCCTTTGGGTTAAAGCGAGTGATTCCTCAATATAACTTATCATTCTTATCAACATAACCCCCTCTTCAACCTCCTCCAATTTTACATTCACTCTTTTGGGATACATAAGCATCCTGCATAATTGTTTGATAAGAAGAGTACATTGAAGACCTCCAAAATGTCCAAGAGATTCCATCAAACAATCTTCAAAACTATCATGACACCACTAGGATCATTAGATCCGCCACCAACTACATCAAGAGCCAAAAGTGTCCCTAGTTATGACTAAAAAGCCATGTCAAAAAAATACATTCATTCTCAAATTTAGCATTCAAAGAGTTAGAAGCATCTAGAGCTAAAGGCTCTTAAGAGATTTGGTATTCACTGAGCATAAGAATGAGATACGGAGGAGGCATTGACAATCACAAATTGGCGGCATTCCAAACTACTTGCCTGCAAGAAGCAGCTTTACCGGACACACGTCAAGGTGTAGGTCTACTAGCCGATATCCCTTGTTTTTGGTTGCCCCTAAGCACACTGTAAAAGTTTTCAAGGCCTTCAATGCCAAATGAGGGCAACACCCGAGTTCTTAGGAACCCCGTACTTAGTTCAGTCAGACTAGATAGTTCAGAGAATCAGAATTACTGCTAATTTGAGTGTTAGAGGTTTGTGTAACAGGCTAACAGCACATACACTCTAGGCAAGTTGGCGCCTCCTGCTAATAATTGATTTTTAGTATGTGCCTTTTGAGCTAGAGACATCCAAACTGCATTACTCTCCCTTCATGAGAAACGTTGAAGCATGCAACATTTGAAAGAGCAAGTGAAAGAATGCAAAGTAACTTAAAGATCATTTCTAAACTGTTTTAAAAAGAATACCAAATGTACAACCTAAAAAGGAGTCAATCGATGTCTAACGTCGCAACCCTAATTAGAAAAGAAAGAAAGTAAAAGTTTCCCAGGAAGAAAACAAAACCGGAAAGAAAATGATATATTACATGGCATAAGAGAAAAGTTTCCCAGGAAGAAAACAAAACAGGAAAGAAAATGATATATTACATGGCATAAGAGAAACATTACTCGACCTAGTAAAAGTGCCAGTCACCATGACCCTGCTCCCCCCATAACGCCACACAAAAGTTTTCGGAATCAAAACCTCTCCGGCAACCGCACTCGCTTCCGACGGAGAACTTGTCCCTGAAGCAAACATCTGCAAAAATTTTACCAATATGACCACCAAGACTGACTGGTTCCCGTAATTCTATCTCTACAACTATCGCTGTCCAGCCGCTGTAAAAATAGATTTCCTTCTGCTATCAAAAAGCTGGTCTTTCGACTCGAACAACCATCCCTTACCCCAGTGCCTCCCTTCACCGCAAAACCTCATAGAAGCCAAGAAACCAAGCAAGCTCCGTTCATAGAACCATAAACCGACCCACTTACTGCAACCAAGCAGTGAGCGTACTGAGGACCTATCTTATCATTCAACCATTCGAAGCATGGAGATTCAAAATGTTCGGAATGTTCAGAGAGTATGGTGTACTTGGACGTCTAAATCACCACGTTGGCATAGTTTTCTTATTTTAATCGATTCGAAATCCCACGAAGCAGCAAGTCCTGCACATGAGATCGATCAAAAATCCCGCATCAAACAGAAAAAGGATTCCGAACCGATTCCAACTCCAACAACTTCAATCCCTAATTTCGGCTAAGAAGGGCGAATCCAACCGACGCCGGAGAAACCCCGACCCTAGAGGCAGGAGTAGGCACGTAGAAGAGAGATCGAACTGAGATCTTCCTTCACTCAGATTAAAATTGGATCGGCGCTACAAGTTGGGGAAATCGTGAGAAGGGATGTAAAATAGCGGAGATCGAGAAGGTGAAGAGGAAATGGGAACTAATAATAATACAAATATGCAGGGAAAAAAAGGGAAATATTATCGGGAGATTTATCGCATTATTTTCGATTATATCGGATCCGCGGCCAAAAGTGCGGACGGCCGCTACACGAACGATCACATGCATTTGCCAGATGCAACTCTCTAATGCGGAAAGATCAAGAACGTACATCTTCGGCGGCCGAGTTATCATAGGGCAGAGAGTAGCAATAAAAAATTAAAAATATAAAAATGTGGAAATTGAATTAACTATATGCTGGAATTAAATTTGGAAAGAATCAAACGAATGACTTTGAGATATTTATAATAATAATTAACATATAATTATGGCTCGAAATTATATATTTATTTATTTATTTATTTATGATATTTGATTCTAAAATTTTAAATCAAAATTATTATTAATCGTGACTTCTTATATTGCCATAAAATATATATTAATTTTATATTGACATAAAAATTAATAAAGATGAATAGCGAAAAAATAAAATTTTATTTCACATATTGATATAATAAGCTATTGACTATTTCTCAAATCAAAAGAAAGTTGCCCTAAACCTGCTAGCACGATAGGACCATGCCATCTATGCTGAATGTGAGTGCGAATACAAATTGAAAAATGTACTATGAGAATATGCAAAAAATGAATATTTGTCTAAACCAAAAATAAGCTAAAATAAGAAAATAAGCGGCAATGTTATGCAACAAAAACGAATAAGTAATGTCATGCATTATATCTCTCATGCTTTAAAATATCTCTCGTGAAGCTTTTAGGTCAAAGCTAAAAATAATAGTTAAGAATTCGGGGTATTACAAATGGTATTAGAGTAATATACCAGTCGAAAGATGGGAACTAAGCTCCATACAAGATAAAGTACTACACCGTGGGAGCTACCTCTTAAACCTTGTATGGGACAAAGTGCTACGTGGCGAGAGTCACCACTTGAACTTATAGGGTCCACCTCAATAATCTTATATATCTGGTGGATGATTCTGAGATAAATATATTGACGATAATATCAGTTACTTAAATGGAGGAGATTATGAAACTCCTTAAGTAAAGAGAATCTAAACATCGAGGCATCTTTCGGTGTAATAGTTAGAATTTCATTTAAGAAACTCCTTAATTAAGCGTGCTAATCTCGAAGAAATCTTCTGATAGGTGACATCTTAAGAAATTACACAAACAAGATTAACTCGTGAGGCCAAAATAGAAAATATTTCGATAGTTAAGAGTTTGGGCTGTGGTTTTTGATCTCTCTTGCTCTCTTAATTGGTCCCCCCCCCCCACC
>NW_021320106.1:869227-883857 GCF_001605985.2 Dendrobium catenatum
ATGTCAAAAAAAAAAAAAAAAAAAAAAAAAAAAAAATTGAAAAGTTTAGCAAAATATCTCATCCACTTTTGTTGAATATCATCTTCTAAAAAAAACTTTTTTATTTTAATCATTAATATACTTCACTTGAACTAAATCCTTACTACTCATATCTCTTTATTTGACTAATTTATACATATATCTTTCTCCCTACGTAGTATCCAATATATTATATAAATCACTAAAACTTAAAATTTTTGCATCATACATTGCTTTCTTAGATTATCTATATGCCTCTTTATACCTAACCTAATTATTATAATTTTTACATCTAAATCAATTTTTAGAGATAAAATCAAGATTGTGAAAACCGGACTGGACAAGGAACATAAAGAATGAGAGGTTCACGTTCGACCGGTCAAAACAAGAATCGAATAATGTAATAAATAATAATATTATTATGAAAAATTAACAAAATTAGCATAATAATGAAATATAATAACCATATACTTTAATATAAACTATTATTAATTTATTTTACATATTTAAATGTAAATTATGAATATAATTATGTTAAAAACTCACAATAAAAATTAATTATTTATAATATATAATTAAATATAAAATTTAAATAGAAAATAATCAAAAATTATTAACTAAAAAAGTAAAATTTCCAAAAATATAAAATAAATATTATTCATATTGTAATAATAATATATAAAAAATAAATGGATAAAAATAAAAAATAAATATTATCAACTGAATATATAAATATTATTCATATTATAAAAATTAATTAAAAAAACCATTATAAAAAATATGTTTTGCTTTGCATAGTGTATACATGAAACCAAATAGAGTTTTTTGTTTGTATAGTTTAGTCCCACATCACTTGCGATGTTTTGTTTTGCATAATTTATATACCTTTTTGCTTTTGCACATGATAGGAGCTCATATGGGGCCTTCTCAAGCCATGTGAGAATGTTGCAAGTAATTATAAAATCATATTCTGTAATATTTATTTAAGAGTGTTAATATATAATATTTATATTAAATGATTAAGTTTTATCATTTATTTAATATTAAATAATTTATTTAATTATTTAAAAAAAGCTGGACTGGTCGATTTTAGAAACTGGGATCAATTCATCGGTTCCTGGTTAAACAGGCAGTTCAAACTGATTCTGGCCGGTTTGATGCACACTCAATCTTTAAGGGTGAATCGGACCAGCCATTAGACCGGTTCACGGTAGAACCGGTAGGACCGACCGGTCCGATTATATATATATCTTTTTTTTTATCTTCTTTTTTTCATAACTCCCCCAACTTCCTCCTCCTACTATAAATACCCTACTAAGGGGTATAAAACTTTTGCCCCTTCTCATTTCCTCCTTCTTTCTTCCACTTGAGGCCTTCCCCTGGGCCTTGCGCATGTGGCATCCCCTGTCCAAGCCCGGGGCCCTCTCTACAAAAAGGAGATTTCTTCTATTTCTTCTTCTTTCATGTCAGGCCTTCCCCCGGGCTCTGCATAGGCAGCATCCCTTGTCTAGGCCCGAGGCCCCTCTCTACAAGAAAGAGATTTTTCCTCCTTTCTTTTTCTCCGAAAATATGCATTATAGCTCATGGGAAAATTTTTCGGTGAGATTCAAAACTTGAAAACATTCTAATCTTGAGCGTAGAGGTCTTGAAATACATTAAAAGTGTCAAAATTGAGTCCGAAACATCAAAAATGATCTTAAAGATCCCAAAACGTCCAATTTGACCTTTTCGAGTCCAAAATTGGGCCTGGAATCAAGTTGGGGATGGTCGGTCCGCTAACTGCCGTCAGGCGCCGCAGAAACTGTCAACCTTTTTTAAAGATGATATATATATTATCTTCTTTTTTTTCTTAACTCCCCCAACTTCCTCCTCCTACTATAAATACCCTACTAAGGGGTATAAAACTTTTGCCCCTTCTAATTTCCTCCTTCCTTCTTTCACTTGAGGCCTTCCCCTGGGCCTTGCACATGTGGCATACCCTGTCCAAGCCTAGGGCCCTCTCTATAAAAAGGAGATTTCTCCTCTTTCTTCTTCTTTCATGTGAGGCATTCCCCCGGGCTCTACACAGGCGGCATCCCTTGTCTAGGCTCGGGGCCCCTCTCTACAAGAAAGGGATTTCTCCTCCTTTCTTCTTCTTTCATGTGAGACCTTCCCTCGGGCTCTACACGAGTGGCATACCCTGTCCAGGCCCGGGCCCCCTCCCAGCAAGAAAGAGATTTCTCCCCCTTCTTCTTCTCTCCCCTATGCTGAGGCATTCCCCTAGGCCTGTTCGGGTGGTATCCCTTATGTAGGTTTAGGTCTCCTCACCGAGTAAGAGTTATTTCCTCATTTTTCAAGAGATCCTACAGAGGTCCGATGTTAGTCGGTGGAAGTCTGACAACGGACAAAAGTCCAACGTCAGGAAGAAGTCCAGTGATGGACAGAAATCCAACGATGGGTAGTAGTAGTCCGGCGACGGGCATAAGCCTGATGAATGTCCAACGAGGGATAGTAGTTCGACGATGGATAGAAATTTGATGACGGGTAGTAGTCCGACGACGGATACAAATTCAACATGTGGTAGAATTTTGACGTTGGGGAGAAGTCCAGCAACTGGCAAAAGTCCGACGGCATGTAGAAATTTAACGTTGGGTTAAAACCTGATGAATGTTTGGTGACTGGTAGAAATTTAGTGTTTGGTAAAAATTTGACGGGAGTTCGGAGACTGACAGAAGTTTGAGGACGAGAAGTAATTCAACATCGGGTGGAAATCTGATGAGAGTATAGCGATGAGCAGAAATTTGATGACGGGTAGTAATTCAACATCGGGTGAAAATCCGAGGAGAGTCTGGCGGCAAGCAGAAGTTCAGCGATGAGAGGAAGCTCAGTGTCGGGTGGAATTTCGACGAAAGTCCCGCGATGGACGAAAGTCCAGTAACGTGATGAAGTTTAGCGTCGGGTAGAATTCTGACAAAAGTTTCATGACATATAGAAGTCCATCGACAAAAGGAAGTTTAACGTCGGGTAAAAAACTGACGAGAGTCCGTTGACATGTAGTATAACTTAGGTTAATAGAATACACCAAAAATATATGACATATCAGAAGTTATATGTCAGAGCATTGATCGGTGATGTTAACCCATATATAAGAGGTCGAGAGAATTCTCTATCCGATGTTCTTTGTCAGAGCCTTGTTAGATAACGTTAACCTATATGAAAGAGATCGGGAGAATCCATCAAGGATGTATGACCTATCTGATATTATGTATCAAAGCTCTGCTCAATGATGTTAATATATATGAAAGAGATTGAGATAATCCACCAAATATGTATGACCTATTTGAGATTGTATGTTAGAGCTCTTCTCGATGACATTAACTTATATGGAAGAGGTCAAAAGAATCCACCAAGGATGTATGACCTATCGAACCTCAAGTAGTGGTCCGACAGAAGTCCGGCCCTTAGGTGGTAGTCCGGTAGAAGTTCAGGCCTCAGGTGGTGGCCCGGTGGAAGTATGGGCCTTAAGTGGTGGCCCGGTGGAGGTTCAGGCCTCAAGTTCTGCTCTGACAGAACTCAGAGCCTCTAGTGGTGGTTTGACATAACTCAGGGCCTTAAGTGGTGGTCCGGTGGAAGTTCGGGTTTCAAGTTGTGGTCTGGTAGAACTCCGAGCCTCAGGTGTTGGCCCAGTGGAAGTCTGGGTCTCATGTTGTGGTCTGGTGGAGGTCTGGGCCTCAATTGGTGTTCCGACGGAACTCAGGGCCTTAAGTGATGGTTCGGCAAAACTCAGGGCCTCAAGTTGTGGTCCGGCAGAACTCCAGACAGTAGTCGAGGAAGAGCGAAGAGGCAAGAGCGATCTCTGATATCTCTCTTGCTAGGAGCCCCCCTTTTCAAGAGGAAGGAATAGTCTATTTATAGATTTTCTAGAGTAGTATGGCCCATAAATAGGTGGAAGATCAAGGGCAAATGGGGGAGTGGTTGGATGGACGACTGATGTTGAATACCTTGATCGTGGACTGTTTGATGGACATTTGAATGCATTAGTAATGTCTAAATTCAATGATCTTGGGCTCGTTGGATTCACCTCGTCGAGCTGCTCGATTTGACTATAAGCACGTCATATTTGGAAACCGATTGATAATACAAATTGTGGTTCAAACCCTCTAACAGTGTTTTGGACCCTTCATCTAGACCCATTTCGGCTCAGATTGAGTCGAATTTGGTGTCGTTAGGTTCGTATTTATGAAATGTTCAGTTCGACTATAAGTTTAATCAAATCGAAGTTCGGCCGGTCCCAATTTTATTTTTGAAAGTTTCCAACTTGATTTTGCGTCGAGATTCGTGCCCGATCAAGATAAAATTTTGAAGATGTATCAATGTTGTTCATGAACATAAATGAACTGAACATATTAGTGTTCAAGCTTGTTTATTTAATGATCGATTATTAAAAATGTTGTTCAAGTTTGTTTGTTTAGTTAGTTGAATGATCACAAACGGTCTTTAATCGAACCGAGCAACGAGCTAATGTTTGGTTCGCTTGCAGCCCTATATGTTAATATTGGACGAAGTGTTATCACCAAGACGGGAAATTATTTCGTGCGGAGTTCAGACAGGAAAGATCCGTCCGGATTATGAGTGTACACATTATGTATAAAGTGTGTGTAACCAAACCGTGCATAGAATTTATGCACAGTGCATACACTCACTGCCCGATTGCATCTTTTCCGTCCGGACTTTGCACGAAATAATTTCTCCACCAACACACTAAGATTTTAAGTTCATAAACTAAAAGAAAAAAGTGTTCATAATAAAAGATAATCATTGTTTTAAAATGGCAAACCCATAAATATTCTTTGAAGGATAAGTCTCAACATTCTCTCGTTGCATTTTATGGAGAAAACATAAAATAAACAAAAATGAAAATGGCTTATCATAACGCGTTTGGATGTTTTAAGGGTGTTTTTCTTCCTTGGATTTGGCGTAATATATATTTTTGGATTAATAATTGTTATATAAGGTCTACTTCATTCTCTCTTGTGATTAATAGTATTATTACCTTTTTCTTTCTCCTTTAGTTAAGAACTTTGACTTAGGATCCGTTTATAAAGCTGGTTATAAATTATTGTGAATGAAATGAATTTTTAAAAGATGTTGCACAAAAAAGCTTTCTAGCATAAAATAGTCTGAAAATGACAAAAAAATAGTGACAAAATAAAAGCTATAATTGCCATCTGAAAAAATAAAATACTAAGAAAATTATCCTTAAGAAATCTGAGGGTCCGTTTGTGACTGCTACAATTTTTTATAAAGATGATTGTAAACATATTATGAAGAAATCATTTATATTTCAGAGCTATTGTATAAAACTTCCTACTAAAAAAAACTATTGAAATCAATAAAAAAGCAATAGACGAAAAAAAAAAAACTATGTTTCAGTCTAAAAACAAATTTGTTAGACAGCTATCCGAAATAAAGCCTCGGAGTTTATTTATGACAGCTTTTTTATTGCCTTGATTTCCAGTGGCTATAATTTCGATTAGGTGATGCTTTATTGCTACTTTTTTCATGGATTTTTATAAATTTATAATATGAAAAATTTTATTTTACAATTAAAATAGCTAAGTTATTTTTTCTATAGCAAGTTCACAACCAATTTTATAAAATGGTGTACTAATCCCCAGCAAATTCTTATTTTTCAATCTACAAATAGTTTTTTTTAAGTTATTGAAAAAAATCAGTTTCTTATTAAAAAAATTTGTAAACAGCAAGAAAATCATAAACAAATAAAATTATAATTATAATCTGAAAAATAAAATTTGCAATTGATTGAAGACAAAAATGGTCATTGTCTAGTTGTGTCAAAGATAGAGATATTTATTGTATTGCTGTGTACAAAAGTCTAGTTGTATTCAGCTAATTGAATAGAGACAGAGACCACCTATCCTCTTTCTTTTTCTCTGTTTGTAGCTCGACTGTCTAAGTTTTTCGCATGATATTAAAGTTTGGGAGGGTGTAATTGGTTGGCTTAAATGATTTAAATTTGGACTGCTTTTTTATTTTTTTTTAATAATTTTTTAGTATACAATTTTTAACAATTAATTTTTTATTAAAAAATTGTTTTGAAAAGCAGTAAGAAAGTCTCCGGATGCATTTGGGATGCGGTTGCAGGTTTCAGTAAAACAAGTTGTGAAGTTAATGTACGAAAAGCTATTTTCTAAAGTTGTTGGACAAAAAAAATATTTTTTTGGGTAGTATAATTATAAAATTGTATTGTCGTAGCTATATAAGAATAATTTACATTATTACCCTTATTATATATAAATTTAATACACTCCTCTTACGATTCTAATGATCATAATTGCATATGAGTAGAGTGGATTTTCAAAGAATTGGCGACGAAAGGAAGATTCGGAAATCAAGCTGATAATATACATTCATTTAACAATTTTTTATAAAGCGCAACAAGAGTAAAGCTGTCCCAAACAGACCCTTAATTTATTTATTAGCAGAATTAATTATTTTTTATTATAAAAATTAGAAAATCGGATGTAATTAAGTAAAGTGAATCGAACTTTAATTTGGTAGGATAAAAAATAAAACTTCATAAAAATGCATTAAATCATTTTTGTTAGTTATAAAATTGTGGAATGATTTTTTATTTTATCTTTCTAAAATTTTGAGTATTACATACATACTATGTTGCAAATTCACTTCTAACAAAATTTTGTCGTAAAATCAATTTGAAGTATATTTATTTGATATATCTCTCTCATGAAGTCTTACAACTATTACAACCCTCTCACAATCAAAATCATCACATCTCACTAAGGCTTTGTTGGGGACAATTTTTTATCATTTTCTAAAGCAGCTTTTTAGTACTTTTTTTTTGTTTAAAAAAAAAATTGTATCAAGAATCTGCTTTAAGAACTAATAAGAAAGTAGTCTTAAACTTTTAGCCTAATAATTTGATTAATAAAGCCTAATAATTTGATATATATTATAATAAAACTTTTAGCCTAGTTGCTAAACGGCCTACTATCTAATTATTTCCTACTGTAGCTCTACATTTTAATTAGAAAATTCTATAATTAGACGTCTCTAGTGCTTTACTTCATGTCATGCTCAGTGATGAGGTTTATATGGATCAACCTCAAGGTTTCAAATATCATTAATGTTCCAATAATGTAGTCTCTTAAAGAAAGCGATATACAATCTCAAATAAGCTCCATGATGATATAATGTCACTTCTTAGTCACTTATAGCAACAAGGCTTTATCTTTAGTTCAACATATCTATCCTTATTGATTTAACATTCTCATAATATTGGAATTTATCAACTCATCTATGCTAATGATATACTCCTTATAGATAATGATGAAGAAGACATCTAAGCTTTACTTCACAATCTCCATGACAAATTCAATATGAAGCATGTTTCTCATTTTCTTGGCATACAAGTTTGTTCAATTTTCTTATGTATTCTTCATAATCAATCCATATACAAGAAAGAAATTAACGGACAATGACGGTGTTAATATTTGACACGACCTGAAAATCCGACTCGAATCTAACCCGAAAATTTCGGGTTAGGGTCAACCCGAAACGGTCAGATTCGGGTTCAACAATTCGACCCGTTACAAAATTCAGGTCGAGTTCGGGTTGACCATTTGACCCGAAATTGGCCCTTTTTGACCTGAAAACTCGTTTTGACCCGACAACAAGAGATTGACACGTTTTGACCCAAAAATCAGAGATTGACCCATTTTTTGACCAAAAAACTATCAGTTTTTTGTTAACACCAAGTCAATTGCGTCGTGTCAGGTTGACCTGGACTCGAGGCGGTTGGGTTGGGTCTGAAAACTGATCGGTTTGCAAAAACAGATCGGGTTTAGGTTGACCCGAATTATGTTGGGATAGGGTCGTCAATTTCAGGTTTGACCCTAACCCGACCATGACCCGAAATTGACACCCCTAATGTATTGCTACCACTAATTTAATATGGTTTCATCAACTTCTTCGTGAATTTATACTCCCAACGGACAATGACACACCATTATATCGAAACAGCATTTTTGCCATGGCAATTCCAAGCTATCTACTTTCTAATGCTCACATAAAACATATAGAATCAAGCGTTGTAAATGAAAAAGCACGTGCTAAATAAATCGAGCGGATTCATCGGGTCGTCGGGTCGCAACGTGGCATCCTTCTATTGCATTCCGGATATAGAGATGTGTCCGGTGGCCGAACACAATAATTATTCCTATTTTACATCCCTTCTGACGATTTTCCCAAGTTGTAGCGCCGATCCAATTTTAATCTGAGTGAAGGAATATCTCAGTTCGATCTACGTGCCTACTCTTGCCTCTAGGGTCAGGGTTTCTCCAGCGTCGGTTGGATTATCCCTTCTTAGCTGAAATTAGGGATTGAAGTTGTTGGAGTTGGAATCGGTTCAGAATCCTTTTTCTGTTTGACGGGGGATTTTTGATCGATCTTATGTTTAGGACTTGGTGCTTCTTGGGATTTCGAATGGATTAAAATATGAAAACTATGCCAACGTGGTGATTTAGACGTCAAAGTACACCATACTTTCTGGACAGTCCGAACATTTTGAATCTCCATGCTTCGAACGGTTGAATGATAAGATAGGTCCTCAGTACGCTCACTGCTGGGTTGCAGTAAGTAGGTCGGTTTATGGTTCTATGAACGGAGCTTGCTTGGTTTCTTGGCTTCTATGAGGTTTAGCGGTTTAGGGAGGAACTGGGGTACGATATCTGCGAATATCTTGCCGGTGAGGTAGTCACTGTAGCCGTTTGCCGAGAGATTTTGAAGGATTTGAATCCTCCAAATGGCATAGTTCTCGGTTGTGAGATGATGGGGTATGAGATTCTTGAAGTTTGAAATGATAAATTTGAGAGACGCCGGAAGAACGAGATCCATCAAGACGTTGGTAGCGGTCGTGGTGGAGGAAGCTGGTGGGAGGGTAGAATCGTGTTCTTGATCTCCCATAATGGCTCAAGATACCATGAAAGAAGAAGAAGACAGGAAAAGGCAAGAGACAGAAACGAAAGGAAGGAAATAGAAAACTATTATTTCGCACATAAGCATTACAGAGTACAGTGGATGAATATATATAGTTGTGTACAGGTTTAGAAGTAAATAATAACGGTACATGATAAGAGTATAGGGTCCAGCTTCTATCACGGGATGGTTGTTCGAGTCGAAAGACCAGCTTTTTGATAGCATAAGGAAATCTATTTTTACAGCGGTTGGACAGCGATAGTTGTAGAGATAGAATTACGGGAACCAGTCAGTCTTGGTGGTCATTTTGGTAAAGATTTTGCAGATGTTTGCTTCAGGGACAAATTCTCCGTTGGAAGCGATTGCGGTTGCCGGAGAGGTTTTATTTCCGAAAACTTTTGTGTGGGAAATTATCGGACACCGAACTCATGAGTCACATCACCTCTAACTCGGTATAAGATACTGTGAAGTACTGAACTCCGGTACTTCACAGTACCAAGCTCAATATTATTCGCTACTGTGAAGTACGTCAAGTTGTGTCCGGTGTTCAAACCCAATAATTTCTTTGAGTTATGGGGGGAGCAAGGTTATGGTGACCGTCACTTTTTCGAGGTCGAGTAATTTTTCTCTTATGGCATGTAATATATCATTTTCTTTCCTGGGAAACTTTTGCTTTCTTTCTACTCCAATTAGGGTTGCGACGCTAGACATCGATTGACTCCTTTTTAGGTTGTACATTTGGTATTCTTTTTAAAACAATTTATAAATTTTGAGTATTACATACATACTTTGTTGCAAATTCGCTTCTCACAAAAACTTGCAGTAAATTAAAATCAATTTGAAGTATATTTATTTGATATATCTCTTTTCATGTAGTCTCTTAAAGAAAGTGATATATAATCTCAAATAAGCTCCATGATGATAGAATGTCACTTATAGTAGCAAGGTTTTATCTTTAGTTCAACATATCTATACATATTGATTTAACATTCTCATAATATTGAAATTTATGAACTCATCTATGCTAATGATATACTCCTTACAGATAATGATGAAGAAGTGTCATTCCAATTCTTTATTATCCTTAAGGGTGTCAATATTTGACACGACCTGAAAATCCGACCCGAAAATTTCAGGTTAGGGTCAACCCAAACCCGAAATGGGTCAGATTCGAGTTCAACAATTCGATTTGCTATAAAATTTGGATCGGATTTGGGTTGACCCTTTGACCCGAAATTGAACCGTTTTGACCCGAAAGCCCATTTTTTACCAAACAACACGAGATTGACCCGTTTTGATCCATTTTGACCTGAAAAGCTTATATTGACCCGTTTTTTGACTTGAAAACTAACATTTTTTTATTGTCATCGGGTCATTTGGGTCGTGTAGGGTTGACCCGGATCCGAAGCAGGTGAAATTCAGGTCCAGAAACTGACCCATTTGCAAAAACAGATTGGGTTCAAGTTGACTCAAATAGTGTTGTGTTAGTTTCGGGTTCAACCCGAACCCAACCCGTAACCCGAAATTGACAAACCTAATTATTCATGCTTCAAAATGACACTAATTCCAATATTCCATTTTTTGAATCTTAAACTCTATCAATAGCTTATTGGATCACTTTAATAGTTCACCATCGAATATAAGATTTTCTTATCAATAAAGTATGTTGGCATACACATCAACTTCTACAATGTCACTTTCAAATTATCAAAAAGTATTATTTGCTCAAACAAAGGGATCTCTCAATTATATTCTATCAATCTAAGAAGGTGATATGAAGCCTCAAGCCTATTTAGGTTTAGATTGGGTTGGGCATTCTACGGATAGGACTAACTATTTTGTATACAATGGGTAAAATAATGAGCGAGAGAGTGGTCCATGCTTCAAGTGGTGTTTTCGCAAACTATATGAAGGGGATGAGATTTGGCTTGAGAGATCCTACTATGACATCGAGAATAAGGCTATCTTGTTGAATCCAGAGGGTGTAGGTGAGATTTGATATAATTCCTACAGGTAATCATACAGTTGAAGGCTTTGGTCCATACATGAAACCAGGGAGATCAAAGCCTAAAGAGTATGAAATTGAAATTTATAATAAACTTAGTTTGTAGAAGTGAGCTTTATTCTTGTTTGAGTAGTGGCATCGAAGAAAATCATAATAGTATTGTAACAATGGAAATTGAAAATTATGTGGGTTGGGCCAGTGATGGCAATGAGTAGGGAAGAATCAAATAGAATGGGTGAGGGGTGTGAACTATGAGTTGCTATAATACTACGATATAAATAATAGAGTAATTTATATATTGGAAATTATTTTGATTGCATTCAATGTTTGTGAAATTACACTGTATATATTGATATGAT
Source organism: Dendrobium catenatum (assembly GCF_001605985.2). Classification (NCBI taxonomy): domain Eukaryota; kingdom Viridiplantae; phylum Streptophyta; class Magnoliopsida; order Asparagales; family Orchidaceae; genus Dendrobium; species Dendrobium catenatum. Next base: position 880,607 of record NW_021320106.1, read on the forward strand.
GGTAAATATATACTAATAAAGTAATAATCATAAATCCATCATAATAATTACAAATTCAATGAGTTATTACAAATAACTAAAATTAGAGAGCCATTTATGGAAATCTCAAATTAAAAATGATATTAATTATGATAATGCAAAATAGTTAGTAGTGGGCATCCTATCCATAAAATGTCCAATTCAATCTAAACCTAAATAGACATGAGGCTTCATATCACCTTTTTAGATTGATAGAATAAAATTTAGAGACCCATTGTTTTAGCAAATAATACTTTTGATAATTTGAAAGTAACATTGTAGAAGTTGATGCATATGCCATCATACTTTATTGACAGGAAATCACATATTTATGGTGAACTATTAAATTGATCCAATAAGCTATTGATGGAGTTCAAGATTAAAAATGGAACATTAGAATTAGCATCATTTCAAAGCATTGCTAATAAAGGATTGCAAATTGGTTTGTAGCCACTCATGTTAGTTTTTTTTTCTTAGAACTTCTTTCATGTATATGAATTGATTACGAAGAATACATAAGAAAATTAAACAAATTTGTATGCCAAGAAAAATGAAAAACAAGCTTCATATTGAATTGGTCATGGAGATTGTGAAGTAAAGCTAAGATGACTTCTTGATTATTATCTATAAAGAGTATATCATTAGCATAGATGAGTAGAATGTTAATTCAATAAGGATAGATATGTTGAACTAAATATAAAGCCTTGCTACTATAAGTGACTAAGAAGTGACATTCTATCATCATGGAGCTTATTTGAGATTGTATATCGCTTTTTGAATATTAATGATATTTCAAACCTTTTTCACTAAGCATGACATGAAGTAAAGTACTAGAGATATCTAATTACATAACTTAATAATTAAAATGTAGAGCTACAATAGGAAATAATTAATTAGATAGTAGGTAGTTTGATAACTAGGCTAAAAGTTTTACTATAATATATATCAAATTATTAGGCTTCGTTTAAGACGACTTTTCTATTGATTCTTAAAGTAGTTTTTTAGTTATAAATTTTTTAAACAAAAAATAATTTTGTACAAAAAAACTGTTTTAGAAAGCAATAACAAAGTTGTCACCGATGAAGCCTTAGTGAGATATGATGATTTTGATTGTGAGAGGGTTGTAATAGTTGTAAGCCTTCATGAGAAGAGATATATCAAATTGATTTTACGGCAAGTTTTCATGAGAAGTGAAGTTGCAACATAGTATGTAAGTAATGCTAAAATTTTTTAGAAAAATAAAGGTAAAAATTATTCCAAAATTGTATACCTAACAAAAATGATTTAATGCATTTTTAAAAAGTTTTATATTTTATCCTACCAAATTAAAGTTCGGCTCACTTTACTTCATTCCATTCAATTTTATAAATTTTATATCCCAAAATTAATAAAAAAAATTATTGTTAAAAAATTTTTATACTAAAAAAATATTTAAAAAGCTGTCCAAATTTAAATCATTTAAGCCAACCAATTACACCCTCCATAACTTTAATATCATGCGAAAAACTTAAACAGTCGAGCTACAAACAGAGAAAAAGAAAGAGGATAGGTGGTCTCTGTCTCTATTCAATTAGCTGAATACAACAAGACTTTTGTACACAGCAATACAATAAATATCTCTATTTTTGACACAACTAGTCAATGATCATTTTTGTCCTCAATCAATTGCAAAGGCAGAATCTGTTTTCCTTCGACAGCTGAAATTTGCTCTGTATATATTTTTTTTTTGGGTTTAGATTTTTTGGGACAACTTTATATTATTCTATGTTTCAAACTAAAATTATAATTTTATTTGATTATGATTTTCTTGTTGCTTATAATTTATTTGTAATAAGATGCTGATTTTTAGAGAAACTTTTAAAAAATTACTTTTTCATTAATAATTTTAGATTTCATTTGAGATAACTTTCTTACTAATTTTTAAATGATTTTTTATTATAAACATTTATTGAATTTTTTATATTAAAAATTTATTTTTTATAAAAAGCAACAAGAAGTTATCCCAAATCGAAACCTTACACTACCTTTATCATAGTAGAAATTATTACGTGTGGAGGTCGGATATATTGAACCGTCTGGTTTGTCTCTGTGAACAGTAAAAATGTAGTAAACTACGCTTTTATGGTTCACCACTACGTTTTTACTTTTTACAGAGATAAAATTGAACAGTTCTTTATGTTCATTCTCTGCACGTAATAATCTCTCCTTTGAGAGTCACACTCATGCTAATAAGAGACGGGGTGTTGTTAACAACACTCCCCAAGATTTTAAGTTAAAAAAATGTTCATAATAAAATATAATATTGTTTTAAAATGGCAAACCCATAAATATTCTTTGAAGGATAAGTCTGAACATTCTCCCGTTGCATTTTATAGAAAAATAAAAAATAAAAAATACAGAAACAATTTAGAATATTTGTGAAAATGGCTTATCATAACGCGTTTGGATTTTTTAAGGGTTTTTTTCCTTCCTTGGATTTGGCGTAATATATTTTTTGGATTAATTATTGTTCTATAAGGTCTACTTCATTCTCTCTAGTGATTAATAGTAGTAGCTTTTCTTTCTCCTTTTTCAATCAAGTTAAGAACTTTGACTTAGCATCCTTTTATAAAGGTGGTTATTGAGAGAATGACAGGAGGAAGAAGAGACCAAGAGAGACAAACATGGCTTAACAGGAATTGAAGAATGGATTTCATTAACAGAACAATGTACAGAGTCGTATTTAATACCGTGTAATGGCAAATACGTAATAACAAGATACAGAATGTTTAATATATGCTAATAGCCTCCCGCAAATTAAGCATTCGAGGATCGAATGGTTAATTTGCTGCGTAATTCGTTGAACCTTGGCGGTGACAAATGCTTGGTAAGTATGTCCGCTATTTGATCTTTTGAGGACAGGTGAGTGAGTTGAATTGCGCCTGAGCTGAGATGTTCCCGGATGAAGTGATAGTCGATCTCGATATGTTTCGTTCGTGCATGGAAAACCGGGTTCTTCGCAATGGCCATAGCGGAGGTGTTGTCACAATGAATGACAGTGGGTTTATCCTGCGATAGATCGAGCTCGGCAGCTAGGCGTCGGAGCCAAATGACCTCTGAAGTGGCTGCGGAAAGTGATCTGTATTCGGCTTCAATTGATGATTTGGCGACGGTGACCTGCTTTTTGACAGTCCATGAGATGAGATTTGGACCAATGAATGTGCAAAAACCAGAGATTGATTTTCGGTCGTTGG
>NW_021320106.1:888303-924176 GCF_001605985.2 Dendrobium catenatum
TATATATATATAAATAAAAATTTTAAATATTAAATACACAAACACAATTAAAAAAATTATATATTCACCAAAAGTTTATTTTTAATCCTTGATAACTTTGTCTTGCTATCAATGAAGGCTTTAAATATTAAGTTTGATATAACAAATTAAGCACTTGGAAGGAATAAAAAATATTTAGAAATATATGAAGTAACATAAAATTATAATAATAATATTATTAAAGATAATTTACTCATTAAATTTTAAAATAAAAAATCAATCATTATCAAAATCTTACATTTTAAAATTTCACTATGCATTTATTTTTAGATAAATTATCAAATTATTATTATTATTATTATATTAGTGATATCAATGCAGTGTCATAATTAACATCATTTTAAATTTGAGACTTCCATATATGGCTCTCTAATTTTAGTTATTTGTAATAACTCATTGGATTTGTAATTATTATCATGGATTTATGATTATTAGTATAAATTTACTATCATGTCAATATATACAGTGTAATTTCACAAACATTGAATGCAATCAAAATAATTTCCAATATCTCTATTACTCTATTATTTGTATCATAGTATTATAACAACTGATAGTTACACCCCTCACCTTATTCATTGCCACCACTAGCCCAAACCATACAATTTTCAATTTCCATTGAACAATACCATTATGATTGTCTTCGATGCCACTACTTTAATAAGAATAAAGCTCACTATTACAAACTAAATTTATTGTAAATTTCAATTTCATGCTCACAAGATAACCTTATTCTCAATGTCATAGTAAGATCTCTCAAGCCAAATCTAGCCCCCTTCATATAGTTTGCAAAAACACCACTTGAAGCATGGGCTACTATCTCACTCATTATTTTATCCATTACCAACTCAACCTACCTAATCCATAAAAACCTCACCCAAATTCTCTTTCACTCTTTTCTTCATATATATAATAAAAAATAAATTAAAACATCTTTGTTGAAACTATTTCATAATATAAGATTAAAAGAAAAAAAACACATGTGAATACTAAAAATATCATAATGAATTAGTGGTTTATCATAAATCATAAAATTTTGTTTAGTTAAATAGTATTGTGATAATATTAGCGCAACTCGATTATGCATTATGTTTTGTCAATTGCACCTCTTGAAATTTGACTAATAGGATTGGTGACCTCTTGTAATCACTAAATGGAAAGAGAGAGTTGTTAAGTAGTATGAGCTCTTTGAAGTGAAGAGAAATGCTTATAGAATATTGTGGTTGTGCATATATATATATATATATATATTAATGTTGTGAATATGTTAATCATTAAAGAGATTTGTTAACCATCAACTTTATTACTAAATGATGGTCGTATATTAATGTCTGAATAGATGAGAGAATTGAATGAAGAAAATATTATAAGAATATTATAGGTAGAATTATCTCAAAGGGCTGAGGTCTCATAAGTAGGTGAGGGGTTAAGAAGAACAGTGATGCTAACAAGAAAATATCACAATTCGTAAAATAATTTGAAAAACAAACCAATTGTATAAGCCATTGAGTAAACTAAGAAGTTAGGCATAAGCGGAAGATTGCCTAATTTTTAATAAAGAACACAAATCAAAGTCCAATCAATCATAATTTTGTAAAGACGCCGCTTGAAACTATGCTTACCATCTATCCAAAACCACAACCTCTTCAAAAAGGAGAATAAAAAGATTGTTCTTAATGTTTGAAAACAGCCCTTTGAGTTCTTCCTATTAAGCTAATTAAGAGTAAGATCATTTAGGACAACCTTATTCTTGCTTCTACCTATAAAAGTGAGTGAGCTCATCAACAGGCTAAATTTATTTGGCTCTCTCTAACTGATCAGGACAATCTCTTCTTTCTTTATCAAAAGATTAAAAGGCACTCAGATCAACACTACATTGAAGATATCCTCATTCAATATAAAACTCTCTTCTCATCGGGGCGTTTTTATTTAAGCCATTAGATATTTTCAATATTTGTATAATGCTCTATACAATTTTGATTTGTTATTGATCTCCATGTATAATCTTTCTATGAAGAATTCTTCATCACTGGATGACCAAAACATGCTCATCATTCCCTTCTTTGAGATGGAAATTAAAAATGCTTTTTAGAATCTACAAGCATGAGTCCTTAGTCCAAATGATTTAACTTCTAAATTCTTCTACTTCATCTGGGAGTTGGTTGATCCTCAATATCTGACTATTTTCACCCATTTCTTATGCACCAATAAGCTTCTCAACTTAGTTAAACATTCTTTTGTAACCTATATTCCCAAGCAACTACATGCTAACAATGTCTTACTACAAGCTTCCTTCCTGCAACACTTCTTACAGATTCTTCTCCAAAATCCTCACTAACAAAATCTAGGCAATTTTTTCGCTTCTTATTATCATTGCACAAGCAGCCTTCATTAAAAATAGGCTGACCAATTGGCTTTTGTGAGCCTGAGATTGAAACTTGTGATCTCGCAGCAGTTAGAAAAGATACTAATGCTTCATGCTAAGTCCTTTAGCATTTTTTTGGCACGTTTTGGGTTTTTTCCTTACTTAATCATACATTATTTTGTTATTAATTCAATTGAGCTTCAACTCTCACCGTTCCAAAAACAAAAGGTTCAATCAAGATGCCACCGCTCACGCCAACCAAGAATAAAATTACAAATAAGCGCTAAAAATGGCTAAATTTCTACATGAAACAGAATCACAAACGAAATTACTAGCTCCTTACGATGTAAGAGAAAGCGTCGGGGTCGATATCACCACCTCCAAAGATTTTCTTCCCTTCTGCTAGTTCGTTCTTCACCATATCGCCTATCCTTCTCCCTCCTCTTCCGCTTCCATCCATAAATAAACCTAACTTCTTCCTATCCTCATTCGTGCTCCACCATGGAGAGCATTCACTCAACCAGGGAAAATTATTAGGTCCCAACACGACTTAGAAATACGTCCCAATATCCAATTAAAATTTGACATATGGGCTATGCTTTTTGTGCACTTTTTTATTGCACTTTGACTGCGCTTTACCTGTACTTTACCTGCACTGTTGGTGCGCTTCGTTTAGAATACCGCGGACACATTTAAATTATAAATTAAAAAATAAACTTAATTCAAAATCTACATGTGGACTCCTCGTGTCAATATTTTATTGGAGTTCGGACCTATATGTACGTCCGGTGGATATCCCCAAATTTCTCTCCTGGGCCAATCAGAAGCAGAAAACCCGGTCTTCCCCAATTATGTATTCCAGCGGCGGATCCATTGGACTCCAGATGTCTCCGATCGTCTTCCTCTCACATGGATGAGAGAAGTAATATCCGGACTTCTTGCTTGATTGAGCGGGTTGTGTAGTAAAAAAAAACTGGGAGGTTAGAGCAGTATGGCAAATTCTTCCGTTTATCTATCTAGAATTTACAAATTTAATATCTAAGTTTTTATATTTATTTTACTTTCCTAAAATAAATTATATTTGCTTATATAATATTTAAAATATTTATTAATTTTTTGTAATTTTTATGATGGATTTATGATTATTAGTATATATTTACTATCATGTCAATATATACAGTGTAATTTCACAAACATTGAATGCAATGAATAATTTTATTTTTAATAAATTAATATTAATAATTTATTGATATTTTTTTAAATATTTAAATATTATATAAGTAAATATAATTTATTTTAGGAAAGTAAAATAAATATACAAACTTAGATATTAAATTTGTAAAAACGGAAGAATTTGTCATACGACTCTAACCTCTCCGTTTTTTTACTACACACAGCCCGCTCAATCAAGCAAGAAGTCCTGATATTACTTCTCTCCTCCAGGTGAAAGGAAGACGATCGGAGACATCTGGAGTCCAGTGGATCCGCCGCTGGAATACGTAATCGGGGAAGATCGGGTTTTCCGCTTCCGATTGGCCCAGGAGAGAAATTTGGGGATATTTGCGTGTTTTTAAGGCTCTGGTTGAGTGAATGCTCTCCATGGTGGAGCACGAATGAGGATGGGAAGAAGTTAGGTTTAGTTATGGATGGAAGCGGAAGAGGAGGGAGAAGGATAGGTAATATGGTGAAGAACGAACTAGCGGAAGGGAAGAAAATCTTTGGAGGTGGTGATATCGACCCCGACGCTTTCTCTTACATCGTAAGGAGCTAGTAATTTCGTTTGTGATTCTGTTTAATGTAGAAATTAGCCATTTTTAGCGGTTATTTGTAATTTTATTCTTGGTTGGCGTGAGCGGCGGCATCTTGATTGAACCTTTTGTTTTTGGAACGGTGAGAGTTGAAGCTCAATTGAATTAATAACAAAATAATGTATGATTAAGTAAGGAAAAAACCCAAAACGTGCCAAAAAATGCTGAAGGACTTAGCATGAAGCATTAGTATCTTTTCTAAGCTCAGCGAGATCACGAGTTTCAATCTCAGGCTCTCAAAAACCAACTGGTCAGCGTTTTTTTAACGAAGGCTGCTTGTGCAATGATAATAAGAAGTGAAAAAATTGCCTAGATTTTGTTAGTGAGGATTTTGGAGAAGAATCTGTTAGAAGTGTTGGAAGTAGAAGGCTTGTAGTAAGACATTGTTAGCATGTAGTTGCTTGTGAATAAAGGTTACAAAAGAATGTTTAACTAAGTTGAGAAGCTTATTAGTGCAGAAAAAGTGGGTGAAAATAGTCAGATATTGAGGATCGACCAACTCCCAGATAAAGTAGAAGAATTTAGAAGTTAAATCATTTGGACTAAGGGACTTATCCTTGTCGATTCTAAAAAGCCTTTTGAATTTCCATCTCAAAGAAGGGAATGATGAGCATGTTTTGGTCATCCAGTGATGGAGAATTCTTCATAGAAAGATTATGCATGGAGATATACCACGAATCAAAATTGTATAGAGCATTATACAAAGTTGAAAATATCTAATGACTTAAATAGAAATGCCCCGATGAGAAGAGAGTTTTATATTGAATGAGGATATCTTTAATGTAGTGTTGATTTGAGTGTCTTTTAATCTTTTGATAAAGAAAGAAGAGATTTCCCTCAGTTAGAGAGAGCCCTACAGTTAGAGAGAGCCAGATAAATTTAGTATGTTGATGAGCTCACTCACTTTTATAGGTAGAAGCAAGAATAAGGTTGTCCTAAATGATCTTAGTCTTAGCTTAATAAGAAGAATTCAAAGGGCTGTTTTCAAACATTAAGAACAATCTTTTATTCTCCTTTTTGATGAGGTTGTGGTTTTGGATAGTTGGTAGGCATAGTTTCAAGTGGCGTCTTTACAAAATTATGATTGATTGAACTTTGATTTGTGTTCTTTATTAAAAATTAGGCAACCTTCCACTTATGCCTAACTTCTTAGTTTACTCAATGGTTTATACAATTGGTTTGTGTTTCAAATTATTTTAAGAATTGTGATATTTTCTTGTTAGCATCACTGTACTTCTTAACCCCATTTTCACTTTGATATTTTGGTCGGATTAATTAATTCATTATGAGAACTTGAACATCTTAAAAAAATATCTTCTACCAACACTTGACAACTACAAGTTGGCCTCCATCAAGGAAGTCTCCAAGTTAGTTATGATACTCAAGTGTTCCAAAATTTTGTCTTTACTTGTATGCACAATCTCAAAGAGTTGTTCGATCTTGGAGCTTGAATTCATATATGCTTCTTGTGCACTCTCGAGATCTCTCCTTAACTTCTTCATATGATTTTCCACCACGACTACCAAAGAATCCTTCTTGGATAATTTCTCTTTTAAAATCATCATGGCTTCCTTAGCTTTTATTCTCTCGAATATTTCAGCCTCGATGCTAGTTCACAAAAGAATTTTCTCTCTACTAAATAAGACTTCACATTCTTTCTTCTCATTATTTACAATTTCATAATCCTTTATTTTATTCTCATACATGGCAAGCATTCTCTCATGGTTTCTCTCCGGGAAGAAAACTATCTATCTACATTCTGAATGCTTAAGCATGACAACCATGTACATGTTGCTTTTTGGCATCTCTTCGAGCTTCTTATGGAATTGATCAAAGAAGATACAGGGTTGGGATCATTTACAACAAAATTCAACACTACCGTTGGCTCTAGGGGAAATTACTGAAGTGGATAGTACCCCTACCATAATTATGTTTTTAATTGAAGAAAGTTTTATCTTCCTTAGTGCAAAATGCTATTCAAAGGTAATGTATGGGTGGACAATGGGCTCTTTGTCCTTGTTTGTCTTACCCACCTTTAACCTTTAATCTAAAGCAACTTATTCTTTGGGCTTCTTCTGGAGAACACAATGCCCTTTTTTCTTGAAGTCGGTGGTCCAACTCTCATGCTTGCATAGACTTCAACAGGGATAAAAATACTCTTGTGCCCATGTTGGTGCTTCCACTCTAGAACTCGATTCAAAGATGGCTTTCTCGGCACCTTTTGTTGTGGACCAAGTTGTTTGTTCAATAGATTTAGACACCACTAACCAAAGGAGTAGGTACTATCGTTGTTTGAGGAGAAAATTTTGTAATTTCATCTTCCTCATAAACTCCAAGATGAGTTGTGGTCTCTTTATTGGGTTTCTACCCTTAGAGATGAGGCTGACTTCTTTTTTATTGTTGTCTAATAAGGTGCTTGATTTGACATTTATTCCAACATTCGCAAGTACGTTGCAAGGCATATGAAATCTGCAAAGCAAAAAGTCATGATAACTTAGATAAAATGTAATAGATAAGTAAAAACTAAAGTTCTAAAGTTCAAAATTTAAATAAAGTCTTACATGCTGATTGAGGTTCAAGGTCGAGTGCCACTTTAGTCATCTTCTCCAATGAGTACAACTTGTAGTCAATAATATAGTTCTTCTACTCTACAAAATTGTTAGTACTCATCACTAGAGATATTCAATGAGATGCCCCATGAGATCTTGGTTAGCTTGGTCTTGATCAGTGATTTTACTAAAAATATTTTAACTTCCAATCTTTTGTTGTCTAACCAATCCATCTTAACATACTTGACAAAGTAAAGATATGTATCATCTTTACAACAAACATTTTGTAAAAAGGTTTATGGACATGGTTCACCTTATATTTTATTTATGGAGGAAGATAATTAAGAAAATCACTTTAAAAGGGAGTTTTAACATTACCTGAGCTGGATAATGGACAAAAATTTAAGAACTTAATGATTTTAGGAAAGAAAGGAAATTACATATTGAGTCTATATTGTTGTTTATAGAAGAATATCTGTATAAGAGAGGGAGTTAGGGAACTTTGTATTCAATGGCATTCTCTTGCGTCCTCACAATAAAGCCCTTGCTAAGTCCCAAATCTTTAAACGAAGTTTTGTCATCATTATTTTATCAATTTGGGAAGCCTAAGCGATGCACAATCTTTTACTCAGTCAAATGGTGATGTCATGGTCAAAGGTTGACTTTTCAGCACATGGCATAATTCATGAAAAAAGTTGACTTCAAGTAGCTAACTTATTTGTAAAGGTCGACTACATAAAGAAAATAAAATTAAAAAATATGAAGTCAAGTGCAGTGCACATAGGGGTGTCAATTCGGGTCAACGGGTTGGGTTCGGGTCGAACCCGGAACTATTCAGGTCAACCCGAACCCGACCCGATTCGGGTCCGGGTCAACCCGACCGACACGAATGACCCGGGTTTGACCCAAAATTGCTAGTTTTCGGGTAAAAAATCGGGTAAATTTCGGGTTTTCGGGTAAAAAACGGGCCAATCTCGGGTTTTCAGGTCAAAAATGAGTTTTCGTGTCACTTTCGGGTCAATTTCGGGTTGTTGTGTCAACCCGAACCCGACCCGTTTCGGGTTCGGGTTGACCCGAACCCGGATTTTTCCGGGTCGGGTTCGGATCGTGTCAAAAATTGACACCCCTAAGTGCCCATATAAAATAAGGATAAGCACGATCTAAACTACCTTGTAAACAAAAACAATTTTTTTTAAACTTAAAAAAAAATCATTACATCAAAGTTAAAAGAAAATAAAATAAAAAATACATAACTGGAGTATGCCAATAAAAAAACCTTCAAAAGAAAATAAAAAAAACACTATGTCAAATTCTAAGATGAGAACTAAAAGTGTCCTTAAACTTATTATGCAATGACGAAACTCCTCCATGAACACAATTGAATTGTGGGCCAAAAGTTGCCTCGCAAGGTAGATCATCACTCTGGATCATCAAGCATAGGATAAACTCAGCCCTCATACTACGAATTGACTCATTCGATATGTTTCTAAAAACTTTCTCATTAGGAAGATTTCCATCCTTAACTCATTGTTCTCTCGGGGAATACTTAGGGTTAATCCACTTGCAAATTGGTAGGGAGATTATCATGCCAGTTAAGGCCGACTTTTACTCTGCTAAGGCACTCCCTGTTGGCTTGGTCGTAGACTTCAAAACTTGCAATCTTCTTCGCAAAAGGCTTCATTTGCTCTACTATTTTTTTGTCCTATCGGACTTTGCCTGAATTCAAAATTGCTTGCTAACTTCTTTAGGGACTTAATCTTAACAAGCAACTCCTCACACTTGCTCTCATGAATCATCGTCCTTCATGCCTCCTTAGGCAATTTTGTTTTATAGGCAGTCACCTCAAAATCCCCTATTTTTATACTAGGAGCTTGAGTAATTTCCTTGTCGAAAGACTCAATAAATCAAGGATTTAATGCTTGCTCGCTGCTAGCACCAATAAGAACAATGAAGAATCGCAACCATCAAAACTTCAAAAGCGAATAACAAAACTCACATTTATCTACTTTGATGTCCATATGTCAAAAAGATCTATGCACTTGGTAGACCAAACCCAAGGAAAATAGGCTAGATCGAGTTTCTCAAAACTTTAATTCCCCAGTTCTTCTTGCCCCTCTTAAAAGGAGGAGAGAATTGAAGAATTGATGAACACCCTTATTTACTGGGTCTTGTTAATTAAGTCATTATGATAACTTGAGTTAGGTTCAATAAGTCACTGAATATTAATTAAACTTAACTTGCCTATAGTTGAAACTAGTCAAACTTTAAGTCATGTAGTCTATTCATAGCCCAAGGATAGATCTAGTCAAAATGATCAATAATTAACCCTTTCTCAACTCTCATTATTGCTACTAAACTCTTCAAAAGACTCATGAACTCACCCATTCATTAAATTTAGTCACCCAGAAACTCCACTATTTGCTTAGAGTGCATACTAATCTGCTAGTGGTGCTTGCTAGAGGAACTCATTCGAAGTTCTCAACTCATAGTTGGCTACAAGTCAAACTAACCTGCTACATAATTAGCTACACTGAGTTTAAATTATATATTTTCTATTTAATCTCATTATATAGCCAACTCTATAACACTGACTTTCATTTTCACCTATAAATTGAGAGTCAATTGTGGATCCATGCACTAATTTAATCTTTTAATCTGAGCCAAAATTCTTGTCACGACCTGGCCTGGAGACTTGAATCAAGGAGGCGTGAATAGACGGTCAGATGGTTAGTACAGTTCTTTCAATAGCATAAAACACTTAACAAACTAGCATCCAACATATAACTGAAAATTTTCTAAAATAAATATCTAATTCAAACATAAACATAACTAATTCATATGTATTTTTATTAGATTTCCTTATTTTGTAGACGAATTCTTTTCTTTCAACATTTAATTCTCATAGGACTTGCCTGAAAGTTTAATTTAACTTTTTGAGTTTTCATAATAAATTCAGTGGATAATTACAGCTTATAATATAACAGTTAGCATATATAAAAGCAATCATATTCCTTTGCTAAACCTTTCATTTAATGTATGCATAAACATTAATATAAATTTAGATTCTAATTATATTCATTTCAAATAATTTTATTTCCTTTCCCCTTTTCATTTATTACAAGAGCACTGTCAAAATTTTGTACCAATAAATGTACAACATTTTCATTTAATGTGCATGGATACATTGTGTCCCTAGCTAGTATTAAAAAGAGGATGAGCTCTTGTATTTGCATACATGCACATTTTCCTTCTTTTTATACTTTCATTTATATTTTATGATTTATTTTATTCATTTCATTTTTCATTACATACATATTAATCAATATATGCACTTTTCACACACGCCAATATATATATATATATATATATATGCATATATTTATATCATATTGTAATATTAATTGCTTACTATTTCTCAGTTTGAGCAACACAAGCACATAAATCATAACCAATAAATATGTGATACAATGTTCAATATTTGCAATGAAATAAAAGAAAATTGAATTTGTTATGAAATAAACGTAATCACCCACTTCTTTGCTTTCTTACTAAAATCCTTTCCAAACTTTCATAATTTCTAGATGGTTTCTTTAACGCAACACCTAAAGCCACATACACAATTATACAAATCTACAGTGAACTTTCATAACTATACTTTCATTAGTTTTAATTAAAATTTTCATTAACATATATATATATATATAATCTTACCTAAACTCCCTTTGATCTCTTATTGGTTTCAACACTTCACCTTTGTTCAACAATTTAAATCTTTCACTATTTCAAATAATATCCAATTGCATTAATTATTGCTAAACAACCTTCTAAAATTAAATGTCGTTGAGATAATATTGAATTTATTTGACATCATTAAAGGCAACTTTAAATGAATCGGACATCGTCTATATAACTATATAACATTGAATGTTTCTAATTTATCATATCTTGATTAAAATTCATCATCTACTGTAAATCTCTAAAATGATTAAAGGTTAAATATTCTCAAATAAAAATTAATTACCTTAACTTTTCTTCCTTCTTTGTCTCTCGCTCGAGCACACAAATTTCTTTTCCTTCAATTTTCTCCTTCACTTAAAGAATATAGAGTAAATAATTACTTACCTATTTTTAGCAATAGAAAAAAACAAACTCTTCTTACAAGCACCAAATTCTTCTTTTGATTCTTTTCTTTCTCACCCAATTTTCTTTTTTTTTTCCTATCTATCACTGCCTCCTCTCGGTCAGAGTTTCTTCCATTTGTGTGATTCAATTGGTGTGATCGAAACTTGATATCCCACACAAGGAGTCGCATATAAACCCTTTTCGATCGGGTCGATTCTCTCGATTTTCTCGCTCGACTCCTCTGCTTCACCCGCTCGACTCTGCCTACTCACGTGATCAAGCCGTCCGCTCGATTCGATCTTCTATTATATTATGCTGGATTAGTTCGGTTGAACCGGTCCATCCGGTTCATACAATTCCCTTCCATGTTTCTCTCATATAGCTTTAAAATTCACTTACAATCCCTTTCTATCTCTAACTTGCCATTGTAACTTTTTTACACTCCCTCTTTTTTAAAGGAGTTTGATTGAGTCTTTTGTAGATCAATTTACTTAAGAGAATCATTTAGACTTAATCTCTCTCATTACTTTTGCTCTTTGGACTTGATCCACATCTCTTATAGTGATTTGGTAAATTTTAATGAACAACATTAGATACAATAATTTAGCTTCTATTTTAATAGTTGGGCAAGCCCATTTACCCTCTAAATTCAGGATTTATACTAAATCTATAAGGGTCTAATCCGGGATTTATCGAATTTGGGATTTATCCATATTTATCAAATACATTTCAAATCCAGGATTCTAGGCTGGATTTATGGGATTTGTTGGACGGATCTTCGTAGAAAACCTTTTGCTCACCTCTTGTTGAAATCATCCAGGCTATCCTCTAAGAACATGTCGCTCTCATCATGGGCTAACGGCAGTTAGTGCTTGCAGTTGGTACGAGCAGTTAAAGTGTATGCATTCATATTTGTTGTGGTTGAATGTAAATCTGCCTCTTCATTTTTTGGCAATTATGCAGTGATCTGCCGTTCTCTCTAACTGGGCAGTTACCCTTTTGCTCTCTTTTTCATATGAGTGTAATTTGTTCCTTATAGTTACTTTGCATTCTGATCTAGGATGAAAAGATACAGCATGTCCTGGGGCACTTTCAGAAAGAGTTTGAAGGTGGTGTGTCAGCCGAGAGCTTGGGTAAGATACATTTTAGGTAGATCAGCAGCAGCTCATTACCATGCTGACATTGATTATAAAGGTCACAGAGATGATTTTTGTGAGAATTTATTGCTTATCAGGAGCAAAGTTTGGGGGATATGGCTCATTTCTTCCAGCATACCAGCGCTCTCCTTCGATTATGTCACAACCAAAAAGCCTAGTGAAGATGCCGAACCACAATGTGTCAAGATCTCCATGCAACTTAAGCCCAGCGAAGTTGCCGAACCACAATGTGTCAAGGTCTCCATGCAACTTGCAACCCGAGGTAGCCTAAACTAGAATTTTAATCTTTTTGACCTACAGAGGACAATCACGTTTGCCTTGCTCTTCATTTTCATGTTCTTTACAATTTATGTTTTAGGATGGAAATCATTACCCATCTGTTCTAGCAACAACACCCATCGCAAGGGCCAACATTGCATCTGGAGGACAACTAAGTGAGAAGTCAGGCAAAAGGAAGACAAGCATTAGCTCAGACAGGACTGAGGCTATTTCACAGTCCCCTTGTAAGCCAGTCAATATCAGTAACCAGAAGATGCTGAAAGTTCATATTAAGGTTGGGCCTGCGAATGTTTTGCCCAGAAATAAGCCTGACATTTACAGTGATTTAGGCCTTGATGTTTCTCCATCTCCATCTCCACCTCTGGGGGATAGTCCAAATGGAGATGATCCTGAATCTCCAGATGCATTCCTGGAATCTCCCAATACCATTCTTCAGGTCAGGCTCAATCATGACCTCACATAGTTTGCTTTCTAGATGTTACAATATATTCTAACTAACAGAATTTAAATATTTTGTTTCGTAAATTTGATGGAGCAGATCATGACATGCTTTCCAGTTCCGGGAGGTTATATTCTTTCACCACTTCCAGATAGCCTGCAACATTCAAATGAAAAAGAGGACATTTTCCTTAAAGATTTTAAAACAGGTCTGTTCAAAGGGCAAACCGAAGCTTGTGCTTCTTCATCTGACACATCTCTAAGCTTTAAATTCGTCAATGGTTCCGCTTGCAAGAAGATTAAATCAAGAGACAAGAGTCGGATGTTAAAGGAAGCAGACAGATTGACTTGTAAGGGTGATATGACATTTTTTAAGAAGGAAACTGAAGTCGAAGCTCCAGTAGACCAAACTGTTAATGCCCCTGATATGTCACACTCATCCCGTGCTAGGTGTGGAGATGCAAGAGAAGAGAGGCAGTTAAATGGTAGTTCAGAAAAAGAAATCTGCAATACGGATGGTAATTTCAAGGATACAAATAAGGTATCACTTAAGGAAGAAATTCCCATATCTAATTTAAGAACGGATAACCTGGTAGGTTTTGTGGAGGGCATAAGAAATGATTTTACAGGTAATTCAGTGAAGAAAGATATCCATTCCAATGGAGAAATGAATTCGATATCTGGTTTGACAGTTAAATCATTTGAAGAAAGAATTGGAAATAATCAAGACACTTCATGCGAACCAGCAGAAAGGGGGAGTCAAGCCTTAAATAGTTATAACGCAACCAAGGCTGATTCTAGAAGGTATAATAATGGGTCGAAGAATCATACTACTGAGCATGAGGGACCTACTAATCACGATCCTTCACAGAAAGCTGGTTCATGTGAAAAAGAACTCTTGATGACAATTCAAGAGATAGACAAAGCATATGGAGGAAGAGTACCAAAGGGAAGCCCTACTTATGACAGACCATGTGCAGAACCATCCAAGGAAAATCTGAGAACTTCATCATCTGTGGCACCTAATATAAAAAATGAAATATCTCATGAAAGTAAATTGAAAGAACACAAATTACACATGAAAGTGAAGAAGGGCAAGGCTGTAGAATCCCATAAAGGTTCTTCTAGATTTATTGAGAAGTCAAAGGTGAAGCTTGGACTTTGCAAGGCTGATAATCTCCAAATTGCTAATTCAGCCACTGATGCGCTGGTTGTTGCTCCTCTTTCATACCATGCCCCACCTTCAGATGCACCTGCTGCAATTTCTACTTCAGTTATAAAGGACAACTGGGTAATTTGTGACTTTTGCCAAACATGGCGCCTTTTACCTTATGAAACAAATCCTGACAACCTTCCGCAAAAATGGCAATGTAGCATGCAAGTTTGGCTGTAAGTTTTCATCTTAATGAACATGTGCTTATTTTCTGCTCTTTTTTTTAAAATATATTTTGGATTTTTTTTTCTGCTGGCATTTATAGATTGATATTATGGATATATTTGTTTCTTAGTGAAATAATATATTTATTTGTAGAAAACAACATTTTTGGTGACATACATTTCTGCATATTATGAGGAGGCTGCATCATGTTGAAATTTGAGTGCATGACTTGATCCTTAAGAAAATTCATTAGTTGAGAGACAAGTCTTCAAGTAGTTGTCTATGTGATGTGAAACTACTAGGAGTTACTTGTGAAATTAAAAGGAACAATTGATTAAAACTTGCCAATGAAAATTATTGCTTGCAAATAAAGAAGATATAGGAATTCAAAGATTTCAACTTGCTTAGGCCAAAGAAGCGCTTTTGATATTAACCGAACAATCAAATCAAAATTCAAGACAATAGTAAATACTAAGTGCACATAACATAATCCATCTCTTAATAACGAGAGGTTCACCTTGAGTACCTTCTCACTCAATCACTCTTAGGCTTTAGCGGAGAAAGACGAACCATACGAAGAAGGATATTACCACTAGGAAGACGACGCCGAGGACCTTCGTTGATGGAGCGGTAGCCGATGGCGGAGGAAGCGGTGGGCGACCGATGATTATCCAACGACCCGGTTGAAGGTGCTCTTCAATCGATAATATTAGTTGGTATAAGATGCAGTCGATGTATCCCTCAACAGTTTCGTCGTTGCCAAAGAAGACATCAAAGAACGGGGATCCAAGAATATCCGTCCTTCCTTGCTTGTTGAAGACAAATCCGTGGTCGACCTCAGGGTTGGCCATGCACCAACGATGAGATTGGGAGAGGTGTCATCTTCATCTCTTGGCTTCAAGTTTCATGAGCAAACTAGGGTTTCCCAAGAGAGGGGATGCAAGGGAAGGGGGCGGCCAAGGTAGGGAGAAGGGGAAGGGCGGCTTGGATGAGGAGCTTAGATTAGATTAGGAAAGGGGGAGAGAATATTTTAATCAAATATGAAATTAATTTCAGATTTTAAGTGGATTTGGAGGGATTTAATTTGAATTTTGAATTCAAATTAAATTGTGATAGATATTTAATTGGAAGCAATAGGAAATAGCCCATTAATGGGGAGGCCGGCTGTATCAAGAGAGGAGGGGTATGGGGAGGATTTTAAGAAGTTTCCAAATAAGGTTTGCCAAATATGAAAGAGAATATGCACAAAATATTTTAAGATCAATTTCAGATTTCGTTATTAGTGATTAAAACATCAAAGTAAAACTAATAAACGGTCACTTTCGTTTAGGCCAAGCCACACAAGATGCTAAACGGAATCAAAATACGTAGGAAAATTAGAGCAATGCATGCGGGATAGTTTCCAACATGACCCTTGTTTAACAACGAGATCCAAAAGCAAAGAAGTAACAATTCCTACGAATACACGAAGACTTTGATCGGATTGAAATTTAAGACTTTCCTTATTTGGAGTTTTGCAAATTAGGAAAGTTTTTGAAATTCAAATTTGAATTTCAAATAATTGAGAACCTTCCTATCTTGCTTGATTCCATCTAGGGAGCCATGATGATGTTTGGAGTCATTATAATGGTGGGGAGCCATGTGAGGGGCGGCGGTAATGGGTAAGGGGTGGCTAAGCGTCGGATTGGGTGGGCTCGGGTGGCGGGTGGGCTTGAGGTGGTGGAGCTAGGGGAGGAATTGGGTGGAGGGGGTTAAGCAACCGGTGGTGGAGGGGCAAGAAGGGGCTGGCGGGTGGAGTGGGGGAAGGAAGAAGAGAAAAACACAAATAAGATAGAAATAAACTAACCATGAGCCGTGGACCCTTCCAACGACTGGTGGGTATTGCGCTTGCTTACCTTGAGTTCTCTCTCCCTTCTCTCTAGTGCTCACACAAGAAGAAGAAGAAGAAACACAGGAAAGTTTTCATTAATCAATCAGCATCCTCTTACAACACGTAAGACCACAATATATAGGTCTTCAACATGAAAACAAGAAAGTACGTAATTGCCCTCCGGGCTACAATAACAATACACTTACCCATAGGGGTAAATTCGGAAAATAACAAAACTACATAAATCATAACATAAAGAAATGCATCAAAAGTAAAGGCGCTGAGTCGTAGCCATCGATCTACGATTCCGTCGCCGGTACACATGTCTGAATCTCTGAACGATGTCATCATCATTCTCCTCAGGTGGGAGAAAACTCGACCCCATCGAGTGAGTGTCCCTAGAGCACTCGTACAACTCTAGGAGGTATGCATCTAGACCCTGCAACTCCTCTCGGTCAACCCACGTATCCTTTGTTGTCGGGGTCCCTTTCTAGTGAACTAAGTATCTTCGATGTCCCCCTTCTTTCGTGGAAATGATCTCATCATCTAATATGCCTTCGTTCTTCTCCGCATTGGGTAAGTGAGGTAAATTGGGGAGTGGAGGTAGGCTCGGGATCTCACCATGTGGGGTCACACAAGGCTCATTTGCCAGTGAATTACAGGGGCTAAACTCTGGTCCCTCGAAGGTTACTAGATCTTCTATATTAAATGTAGGATTAATGTTAAAACCTTTGGCGAGGTCCGACACATAAACATTACTATTTATCTTTGAAGTTATCTTGAAAGGTCCGACGCTTCTCGCATCAAACTTCTTTGCGGATCATGGAGGAAAACGCTTCAGACGGATTTGCACCATCACAAAGTCTCCAACTTCAAATTCTTTAAATCTTCTTTTATGATCAACAATAAATTTATAATTAGCATTGTTTTGTTTAATTTTCTTTTAATTTCTTTGTGTAACTCATGTAGATGAGATGCAAATGCAGATGCAGAGTCTGATGTTCTAACTCTAGGACTCATGGGAATCAAATCAATGGGTTGTTTGGGTAGGTATCCATACACGCTCTCAGTAGGACTAAGGCCAGTAGTTCTATTAACAAAGTTGTTATAGGAAAACTTGGCAATAGGCAACTTAGAATTTCAATCTCTAATATATTCGCCTACCAAAGTCCTTAAAAGGTTTCCTAAGCTTCTATTAACTACCTCGGTTTGTCCATCAGTCTGGGGGTGGAAGGTTGTTGAAAATTGAAGTTTCGTACCCATTTTGTGCCATAGGGTTTTCCAGAAATAGCTTGTAAACTTAACATCTCTGTCGGAGACTATGGTTTTTGGTAAGCCATGAAGTCTAATGATCTCATCAAAATAGAGCTTGGCAATCTGAGAGGCGTCAAAAGTTTTAGAACAAGGGAGGAAGTGGGCCATTTTCGAGAAACGGTCGACAACTACACAAATAGAGTCATGTCTTCTCACAGTCTTTGGTAAACCAAGAATGAAATCCATATTCACATCCTGCCAAGGTCAATTAGGTACAGGGAGTGGAGTGTAGAGTCCTATGTTCTGTTTGCGTTGCTTGGCGAGTTGACATGTGTGACTTCTCTTTAAAAGTTTACTAACATCACGCTTTAGACTCGATCAATAGAATCGGTTCTCTAAGGTGCGATAGTCTTAGACTGCCCAAAGCAACCAGCTCACCCTCCCGCATGTAACTCCCAAACTAGGTATTCTTGGAGAGACGTTTTGGGGATAAAAAGTTTGTGAGCTCGAAATAGGTACTCATATTCTATTAGGAAATCATTGATAGTACGGTCACTTCTTGTGGTCAAGGAGTTATATATTTCACAAAAATCAGGGCAGTCCTTATAGTCTTATTTGATATGCTCAAAGCCAATCACCTTAGTTCTCATCTTACGGGTGATCATTATTCGACGACTTAAGGCGTTTGCAGCCTTATTTTTAGATCCTGCTTTATGTCTAATGGTATACGTGTACTCTTGTAGGAATTCTACCCACCTTCCGTGTCGGGCATTAAGTTTCTTTTGAGAATTAATATATCGTAAAGCTTCATGATCTAAAAAGATGACAAATTCTTGGGGAAGTAGATAATGTCTCCAATACTTAAGAGATTGAATAATAGCGTAGAACTCTTTATCATAGGTGGAGTATTGCTGTCTAATGTCATTCAATTTCTCGCTAAAATAAGCGACTAGATATCCTTCTTGGGAAACGACTCCACCAATGCCAATTCCAGAAGCGCCACAGGTTACCTCGTAAACTTTAGAAAAATATGGTAATCTCATGACTGAGGCTTCTACCATGCATTTCTTAATTTCCTCAAATGCTCTAGTGGCAGAAGTAGTCCAATGAAATTCTCCCTTCTTTAGGCAATCCATTATTGGGGCCACTATAGTGCTAAAGTTTCTGATAAACCTCCGATATAAAGTGGCCAGTCCATGAAAACTTCTAACATCTCTGATGTTCTTAGGCTCGGGCCACTCGTTTATTGCTCACACTTTCTCTGGGTCAGCGGATATGCTCTGGGAGGATATAATAAATCCAAGAAAGATTACGTGATTAGTGAGGAATGTACATTTCTTGGGATTAACAAACAACTGATCTTTCCTCAAGACTTTGCATACTTGCCTTAAATGATCCAAGTGTTGATCCACCGAGTTATTATAAATCAGAATATCATCAAAGTAGACCGCTACAAATTTTCCTAGGAAAGGTCTGAGGACCTGGGTCATCACTCTCTTAAATGTACTTGGAGCATTGCTCAGGCCAAAAGGTATCACTGTCCATTCGTATAGTTCATCTTTAATTTTAAAAGCGGTTTTCCATTCGTCTCCTGGACGGATCCTAAGTTGATGGTAGGCACTTTTAAGGTCAATTTTAGAGAATAATGTGGCTCCGGTCATCATATCTAACATGTCATCTAACCGAGAGATGAGGAAACGATACTTGATCGCGATTTTGTTGATAGCGCGACTATCAACACACATTCTCTATGACCCATCTTTCTTAGGGGTTAGAAGGGCAGGAACAACACATGGACTGAGGCTTTCCTTGATGAAACCACATTGTAATAACTCATCGACTTCTTTCTTGAGCTTAGCGTGCTCAGTTGGATTTATGCGGTAATGGGGTAAGTTGGGCAATGAAGCTCCGGGCACTAGGTCGATAACGTGTTAAATGTCCTTTAAAGGTGGTAATTAGTGGGGTAGATCTTTCGGGAAGACGTCAGTGTAAGTTTCGAGGAGAGGTTTTACTTTCTCAGGGACAGGCTCCTCCTGGGTTGCACTCACTTCCCGAGCTACCAAGGCGTAGAGGGGAGATCCGGACTCTAATTCAGTATCCAAATCTTTAGCGGTTAATAAATTCAAGCCTGTATTGGGTTTAAGGGAGTTGGGTTTAACATCCTCCTTCAGAAACATAGGTTGGGTGGGTAGGAGTTTAATTTTCTTGCCCTCGTGCTCAAACACGCAGGTGTTTGATCGTCCATAAATGTGCACATCATTATCGAACAACTAGGGGCGACCGAGGATGATCTGGCCAACATCCATAGTTAAAACATCGCATGAAATCTTCTCCTTGTATCCCACAAACTCAACAGGAATGAGACTCCTATCTTTCACTTCTAAGGCGATCGAGTTGATCCAAGTGACTTTGTAGGGGTTTTGGTGTGGTGTGGCTTTCAAGTGGAGCTTAGAGATCATAGAAGATGACACAACATTAATGCAGCTTCCACTATCAATTATGACCTTGCAGTTCTTGTCACCTATCTTGGTGAAAGTGTGGAAGATTGAGGTTCTTCGCCAGTTGTTGCTCAACTTAGGTTGTGAAAAAGCACACCTAACGACTTGTAGGTCTAAGTGATCCATCTTCTAGAGGCAGTGGACTCCAGCAGTATCTTCCTTACAAAAAAACTCATTGTCGTCAATAATGTGATGAACTAATTCGGTGTCTGGTTCATCCTCCTCGTCAATAACTTCGTCAATGATAATGACTTTAAACGGGCTGGAACATTGAGAGGCAATGTGCTCGTACACATGGCATCGAAAACATTTAGTTTACGCAGGGGTCTTGGGTGCTTCCTGTTTAGGGGTTTTAGCCCTATAGTCAGGGCGGGGTTGGGCTTGGCCAGGAGTAGGTCGACTAGTCATGGGTCCAGTGGGCTTGTTGTACGGTTGGCTAGAGGAGGATTTGAAAGGGTTAGGACGAGAGTCTTGATTCCTAGAAGAGGCATGGCTCCTAGACTCTTCTAAATTTAACACAGGCCTACAAGCAGCATCTAAGGTAGTCACTTTGGCGACAAGTTCATTTCTAAGATCTTCCCTCAATCCGGCTCTATACATAGAAAGAAGTTGGGCAGGGGTGGTGGTCTCTTCACCACTACATCGGATCACAAGTCATCAAAGGCAGAGATATACTCTTTAACCGGTTTCTACCTTGGGTCAATCTATTCCAACGGTCCAAAAGTCTAGGATAGTATGACGGAGGGAGGTATTTCTGCTTCAGCTCTTGCTTCGTAGTCCTCCAATCAGTAATGTGATTGATGTAGAACGAACATGCAAGGATGACAAGGTAAGACAAGTATTGAGCTCCAGCGTGGTCGTTTGGGTGCTTTGAAAATGAATGGACAGCAGTACAATCCTCTTAGCTGTCTGGGGACAGCATTTTGGCAAACTGCAGGCCTTGGACAACAGCCGTATGTTAAGCCGACATTGGAGCCGGCTGGACCGGTCCACCCTGGACCGGTCCAGGTCTTCACCCGACGGAACCGCGCTCAAACAGGCGGAGGAGCGCGACGTGATAGGGCGTTTTAGGAGTCTTTTTTAGAGATATTTTGAAATATTTGGGGTAGTGAGGTCTTTTGTAAAACTCCTTTATGGTTAAATAGAGTGAGAAGGGGGGGATTAGGGTTATCTTGCATTTTGAAGTTTCTTGAAGTTCTTGTGGTTTTCTTGTTTTGGGCTCTAGACTACGGCTAGAGATTGGAGAGTTATTTCCTTCCTCTCGAATCGAAGGAAAGTTATCTTGCTTGTTTCTTGCATCATACAGGGGAATACAATCGTTTGCTAGTGTTTTTCCCTACGATTTCTTCCATCGTTCCCATTTTCTACTGTTTTTGCCGTATTTACTGAGAGGACAGCAATTTTATCTCTTGGATCTTTTGGGTTTTGGTGAGAAACACTTGTAAATCCAAGTGTTTCCTATCACCGTAGACATTCCAATTGACGGGGCAGCAAAGAAAATGTGCAGAATCCTTTTGGGCAGCAACTCTGACAGCATGGACAACAATTTGGAGGTTTTCTTGGACAGCAATTACGCGCTCCGGATCTTCTAAACAGCAGGTCTCAGGTGCTTGGTACACAAAACATCAGCCAAGAGGAGTCTGGACAGCACGGGATCAAATTCTGGGGCTGACCAGCTGGTATGGGGGTGCAGAAATCTGTTGGACAACAATTCTCCAACTCTTAGGATTTATGGGCAGCAATCCCGCTTAGAAAAATATCAAGCTTACATGATCAATTGGAGGAAAGGAAGTGGTGTAAGGGATTGAGAGTTCCCTTGCGGTTCTCTCCTTCTCTAGAATTAATTTTTAGAGCTAGGAGAGGGAGGTGGGCGGTTAGAGAGAGGGGAGGTAGGAGCAGGCCGGCTGCATGAGGGAAGGAGGGTACAACGGAAGGGTTTGATTGCTTGCCGCCTCAATAATTTTCAAATAGGAGTAGTTTAAATCAATCATAATTTGAATTTTCAATTGAGCATAATTTGGGGACTTGAATGCTGATTAATTGAGGCAAGAATTAAGGGGGGAATTAATGAGGGGTGGGCCGGCCATGAGAGAGAGGGGGGAATTGGGTCCACATTCAATGAATGTGGACCACACAATGAATTGTAATTAATGACTAAATCTGAGAATTAATCTCATATTTAGGGTGATGGAGAGATATTTCCTTCAAGGCTTAGGCATAGATAGAAAGCATTTGAAATTCCAATTATTTTGAATTTTGAATTCAAATCCTTTTCTAAAATAGAAGGAGCCAAATAAGGAAAGAAGTAATGGGGGTAATTAAGGCTTCTAAAATTGGGTCTTGAAATTAAGAAAGAGTTATTTTAAATCCTCTTGAATTTAAAATTCAAAATAGACCTAAAATAAATACTTTCCTAAAATAGAAGAATTAATTTAGGTAAGATTTCAAAATCAAATTCAGATTTTTGAATTTCAAAATTAACCAAATTAATCTACTACCCAATTAGAAAATGCAAGGGGGAAGAGAAGTGGGGAGGGGTGGCTTGGCCGGCGGCTAGGAAATTGGGCTTCAAAACCGACGGCTACTTGAGGCTTGGTCGTGAGAGGTGGTGGAGCTAAGGCCGGTTTGTTGGAAGTAGGTAGAGGATGAAGATGGTGACTAAGAACAACAAGAAGGAACACAACAAAGAAATAAAAGATAAAAGATAAAATCGCAAGCCTTGGACTCTTCCGAAGACTGACGGGTGATACGTTGCCCTTCTCAAGGGACTTCACGCCATGAGCCCGGACCCATCATGCGGCTGGTGGAAACTATGAATTCCTCCCATAGGAATCTCACCCAAGGTTCTTCCCAAAGAACACAAGTGCAAAACACATATATTATTATAAGTTTATCATACCTAATACAAGAGAAGGGGCCTCTATATATAGGCCTCAAAAGAAATTAGAAGACACATTTGTCCCTTGAGCTTACATAAGACAAGAGGGTAAAAAAGAAAAATTGCAAAATTAAATCAAAATACACTTAATAAGCTAAGATAAAACAAAGTGATCTCGGTCGTCGATCTTCAGCTCCTCCTCGGATATGCATGGACAGTTGGATGTCCGCATTAGGGATATTCTCCTCGAGTCTCACGCATGTGTTCGAGGTTAGTCCAGTACTGACTGGCTCTACCGGTTAATTTCATTTCCACAAACCTAACCTTTCAGGCCTTCGAAATGTTATACCATTTGAAATAGCTATCCATACCCTTAAGCCAATCTAGAAAAACTTGGGGTTTTAGGGTGCCATCGAAGGATGGGGCATCAATCCGAATGTTTTTCAACAGTTGGGCGTCGTTACCTTCCCAAGTGGGTTTTTGTCTAGTGGGCTCTTGATGGGGCCTTTGGTTGGCACAATAGTAATATCGGGGGGTCCAAAATCAGTACGAGCCTCTTAGACATGAGGAGACTAAGGTCTTGACGGTGTATAGATTTTCGGGTTTCCTAAATGTTCCATGTTATTCAGACGTTCACCAGTTTGTCGTCTAAAGTCCGCTAAATCCGTTTGGGTGTTCCTAATTTGCTAATTAACTGTCCCAAGTTGTCCAACAATGAGGTCTAAAGTTGCCTGAATATGTTTCGTATCCATGGGTAGGTGTTAGGGGAGGTAATGGGGTAAGCGACAACACCTAGACACTACGATAATATGCTCCTAATGCCTCTAAATGATGTAGGGATGATCAGGATAGCAAGCTACAACAAAGACCTAAGTTGTCTAAATGTTTTAGAAGGTTTCTAGAGTGTGGACAGCACCTAAACACTAACTTAGACTCTCCTAAAGGCCACTAATTGGTGCAGGAAAAGTTTGGACAGCAAGCTATAATGATTGTTTAAGTAACCTAGACAACTAGGGATGTTATTGTGACGAGGACAGCACTTAAACAATGAAATAGACTTACTTAAGGTGATGTAAACGGTGCAGGAATTTAATGGGCAGCAAGGAAAAACAGTGAACTAAATTAACTAGGCAATGGTATGCAATGGTATGCATGCAAACGAGTTTTGGAAAGGTTAACTAGACTCCTAAGAACTTCTAGCACATGCAATACATGCTTACCATGCTCTGATACCAAGATGATGTGAAACTACTAGGAGTTACTTGCGAAATTAAAAGGAACAATTGATTAAAACTTGCTAATGAAAATTATTTCTTGCAAATAAAGAAGATTTAGGAATTCAAAGATTTCAACTTGCTTAGGCCAAAGAAGCGCTTTTGATATTAACCGAACAATCCAATCAAAATTCAAGACAATAGTAAATACTAAGTGCTCATAACATAATCCATCACTTAATAATGAGAGGTTCACTTTGAGTACCTTCTCACTCAATCACTCTTAGGCTTTAGCGGAGAAAGACGAACCATACAAAGAAGGATATTACCACTAGGAAAACGGCGCCGAGGACCTTCGTTGGTGGAGCGGTAGCCGGTGGCAGAGGAGGCAGTGGGTGCCGATGATTATCCAACGACCCGGTTGAAGGTGCTCTTCAATCCATAATGTTAGTTGGTATAAGATGTGGTCTATGTATTCCTCAACAGTTTCGTCGTTGTCAAAGAAGAAGTCAAAGAACGGAGATCCAAGATGATATTATGAGTCTTAGTCTCAACTATGGTACAAGGATACACACACACACAATTTTGTTAGTACGTAATGCTAACGGTTTTGTTCAAGTCCTTTTGCACTATTGAGATATACCACAGGTGGAGCTGTCACTATTTGGTGTTTTGTTGTTGGTTTTATTCTTTGGTGCTATTAAGTTTATCCTATATGTTTCAACGTCATTATTTGAATCTGTACTGCAGGCCTGGATTGAACAAAT
This sequence comes from Dendrobium catenatum, assembly GCF_001605985.2. Taxonomy (NCBI): domain Eukaryota; kingdom Viridiplantae; phylum Streptophyta; class Magnoliopsida; order Asparagales; family Orchidaceae; genus Dendrobium; species Dendrobium catenatum. The sequence goes on from NW_021320106.1 coordinate 912,920, forward strand.
GCTACATTAGTGAAGATGAAACAACCAAAGCTTTCCATCAACTTTATCAGGTTTTTGCTCCAGTGAATGGTACTGATTTGACTGCTCAGCCTGATGCTGCTGTGCCAGATACAACTTCAGGTGGCATTTTAAATCATAATGGAAGACTGGAGAATAATGCCTGCAGTGTTCCTAACGGTATCAAGAAAAAACATGGAGTGATGGATGTATCAAACTTGTCAAGTTCTGGGAAGAGCTTACAGGCATCTTCCGAAAATAGAAGCTTAAATGATGTGAGACGCTATTCTCTGGAGACGGACTCATCCATTAAACATAGAATACGACAGACAAACAGATCCGCTGAACTCATCAAAGAAAAGCACAATTATAAAGTTGAAGAGAAGCCCTCTAAAATCCCAGCGTCCTGTCCAAATGAAGGTTATTGTTATTGTTATTATTAATATGATTATTTTCATTTACTCTTCTTAATTTTAATTGTTCTTAGTGCATGTCTTTCATTTATTACTTCAATTGTACCCATGGGAGTAGCTTCATACATTGGCATCATGCAGGTTTTCCGTAATGGTCTTTATATATGTGTGAATATTTTTTAACAGGTGATTTATTAGGAAAAGGTGGGAAAAACTCAAGGTCGAAGAGCAGGAGACAGGTTGATTTAGATGGTCATAGATCATGTAAGAAAATTAAGAGGGATAGCCTACACTATTCTGAAAAACATTTTCATAATGAAGATGAAATAGTGGCCAAGATGACCATCAGTGGGGACTCTGATTTTCCGCCTAGAGCTTCTAGAAAGGTTTTGCAAAGCTCCAGTGATCATTCGTCTATGGATTTAAAGTCTAAAGCTGAACCTTCAAAAAATCCGAAGGAGTCCGTTGGAGCTTTTTCCAATGGCGAGCACAAAGAACATGTTAGTACTTCAGATACAGAAAAACTAAGTAGATATGATTCTAAAGATAAGAAGAGGGGAGTAAAGGAGTTGCAAGGTAGCGGTACTCACCGTAAGAATTCAATGATCCATCAACAGCTTGTGGAAAATAGGTGTATAATCAAAGATGGCTCCAATGAAGGTGAACTGAGAAGGCAAAAAAAACCTAAGGTAGCAAAGTCTGAGGGACAAGATTCCAGTGCTGTTATTGTAGATCGGAAGATGGACAAAAAAGGCTGCTTGACAAGAATCAAATTCAGCAGTGGCAAGAAGAATCAACCTGACAAAGTTGATGAGGAACGAATACATGCTTCTGAATTTATGGATGCCATGAAAAGGGATGTGAGCAAGGTGCGGCTTGCGATAGCAGCTACTTCAAGTTCTTCCAAGGCATCAGGATCTCAGAGAAGTAAAGTAAATTTACAAGAAGCAAGAGAATCACCAGTAGAATCTGTTTCATCATCACCAATAAGAATGCCAAACACTCAGAACAACTTTACAAAAGTAATCGTCTCAACAAAGCATGATATCTTAAGTAAAGCTCCTTCTGTGAAGGATAATTTCGAAAACGATTCTAAGCAGCACAAAGTTCATGATTTGAGAGTTGCTGCCACAGGAGAAAGTTGTACTAAGTCCATTTCACAAGAAGATCTTCTTCAGGCATCTTCGAACCAGAAACTAGAGCACTCGAGTCAAATAATTGTGGATAGATCAGAAAGAAGTTCAGGAAAAGTGATTCAAACATCCCATACCGCTAAAGTTAAACAGAATGGTTGGGGCTCCCAAACAGTTCCCACGTCTATGAAAGAAAGAAATTCAGAGCAATACCATGTTGGTGCTGTAAATGGTGAGGCATCAAAGTCTGCTAAAAAATTAAGAAAGTCTGATGGCCTAGATGAAGTGCATTCCAACAATTTTCCTCAGCCACCCCTTGCTCTGCCGGAGTCTAGTCTAATGAAAAAGGATGCGCATAATTCTGTTAATGCATTTATACAAGAAGCTAGAGATTTGAAGCATACTGCTAGCCGCTTAAAGGTCAATATATCCCTTAATTTTCGATGAATTTTTAATCATGTCAAGTCTCATCAGATTTCTGAACTAGTTTTTTCAGATTTAATGTACTTAAAGATATTTGATCTATTTTATAGAAAAAGAATATAAATGAGGTTATAACTTTTAAATTAATGTTGTGTAATTAAAATGGAGAATTTTCTTTGACATCCACATGATAAGAGAATATCGAGAGAGCTTCATAGGTAAATTTTATAAAATTAATACTAGGTTTTTTTATGATATAGATCTATTTATTGGCTAGTAAAAAAGTCATTGATATTCATTTTGTGTATGATCTAAATAACAATGTACGTGCTGAAAAACTAGCTAGAATGGATAAAAAATGCTTACATTAGAGGAATTATAGGAGTAACTTCCATTGAAGATAAGATAATCAAATTATGATTTAGGTGGTTTGGGAATGTGCTATGGAGGGTAGAGATTTATCAACAATATAGATAAGGAAAATTAATGTGAAAGGATTAGAAAAGAAAAAGGTAGATCAAAGATAATATGGATGAAACTTGTGTAGAAAGATATACAAAAAATATATTTAATGCCTCAAAGCGCACTCAACATGAACAAATGGAGGATGAGGATTCAAAAAATGTTGATCTCAAATAGTTGAAACAAGGTTATGATGATAATGGTTGTCATATTTGTCTTGACATCTGTAAATATGCTTTTGCCTTGCAGAATGACGGCTTGGAACATGAAAGCAGTGGCATATTTTTTGAGGCTTCCTTAAAGTTTCTTCATGTCGCTTCTCTCATGGAGCCTCCAAATGCTGAGTTTGTTCGACAAGGGGATTTGTTTCCATCAGTGAAAATGTTGAACATGTATGTTCAAACTGCCAAGTTATGCGAGTAAGTCATATAATTTTGAAATTGCTCCTTTTCACATCTAATTTTGTTGAGTAAATTTAAGCAAGGGCATGTTAAATGATACAATTCCTACTAGAAATTCCTTAATAGAATTTCCTGCTGGAAGTGCCCAATAAATGCAAGGTGAACTTTTTGTATAAACTCTTATGCACTTATAGGAACATGCTCTATCGTCATTAGGGACTTGTTCCTGGGTGCAACCAAAGAACTCCGAACAAGTCATACCAACGCTCTATTGCTGGTGGAGACTAGTTTTCTGTAAATAATCAAATTTTTATACAAAAAATGTCGACGCTCTATATGGGCACTTTCTTACAAGAATTCTTATAAGGAATTTCCAACAAGAATTATGTCCCGTCTTAACTGTGGATGGGAAGTAGTTACCAACATCCTATTTATGTTTCTTTTAGTAAAAACTACAGCATATGTATCTGTTCGTACTTCCTTTTTAGCAATAGATATCTGTACGATGATTCTAGGGCAATCTTTCAGTTTGAGCATCCTGCTGGCGTGGTAATTTTTAGTAATGTTTTTTGCTGATATGTTAGTGCGTTGTTTTAGAAGGAACGTGCAAGTTGCCAGAATATACTGTACTGTGTTTTTCTGTTGACATTGTATGATGGCAGATAAACTCATCATGACTAAACTTCTTGTGTTGTTTTAGCTTTAATTCACATACTTGTTTTTCCCTTTTCCGATCATGGTGCAACTACCCATACTCTTCTGCAATAGAATGTCTCGATTTGCCTTGTCAGCATGAGTAGCTTGCTTGTATAGCTGACCTGTTTGGTTAACCTGTTTGCTATTAGTGTCACCATTGTCCTCTAATGAATCCGTTTATGCTTTACGAATAGTTTCGGCATAAGTATTTTATTCTTTAAGTATAAATGATGGAGACCATTTATCAATTTCTACTAAATCATTGCATTTGCTTTGTTGCTACACTCGCAATCGAACTATCTAGATGCCCAATGCCTTTTTATAGATTTCAATTTCATGTGGATCACAAATTATGATTATTTATGTAATATCTATTAATTAGGCCAGTCTGTTGTAATTCATGAAAGTAAGGTGATTTATTAGTTACTATAGGATTTTTTTTAATTTTAAATTGTTTTAGGATTTTCTTAATTTCCAATTTTTAAACATTCATGGCTTGTAGAGTAAGTCTCCTTTTAGGCTTATAAGATGACCTTTAAACCTGATATTCATACTTTAATGAATACTTAGGACTTCTTCATGGTTAATTGCTTGATTTATGCTTTGTTCAATTTTTCTCTCTCCATTCTAAAATAGAAAGGCCTTCTCTCTTCACTATTTTCTTATTAACTAGCTCATTTTCATCTGCCATCCCTTGTTACTCTGAACAAAAAATAATCATAAAAGTACTTCTCTCCACCTTTTTAATTTAATTCAAATTAAAATTTAGTAATTTAATTAATTAAATAAAGTTAAAATTCATTTAATTTAATTTCGAAATAACTTTTAAATTTAATTAATTGAATAATTAAACCATTCAAAATTCTTTAATTAATTGAATAATGAATTAATAAAATTAAAATCGCATTTTTTAAATAAAATTAAAATATGTAATTAAATTTATTAATCAATTTTAATATAAAATACCTTTGAATTTTAATTAATTGAGCAATTTAATAATACACTTAATTAATCAATTCAAAATAAATTTAAAATCTAATTATTTAATTAATCATAAAATTTGTAACTTCATTTAATTATTTAATTTATTAATTGATCAATTTAAAATTGATTTAGTTAATTAATTGATTGAATAATAATAAATCAAATAAAATGCAATAAAAAGAGCAATGTTTACATAAATTCACCTAATACAACTCACACCAACTAAACAACAAACTCGTAAAACTAAAGCATCAAACTCTCAAACTCAAAGCCAAAACACTAAAAACTCCAAAGCTCTTCAAATTCTCCAATGTTCCAAGCGAGGTCTTGCAGGTGCAAAGTTTCAAATACATGCAAACATGAAATAAAACTAATCAGTATTGTAAACAAAATTGTAGTGCATGAAAGAAAAAAATCAGTATTGTAAACAAAATTGCAATGCAAGAAAAGAGCAAGTAATCTAAACTACAGTGTAGAAAAAGTAAAGTACTTTGTAAACTAAACTATAGTGTTAAACTGAAATTCAAAACACTATTGAAAAGAGAAAAAAAAATAGAAACCACTGAAACTAAAAAAACATTGGTGTGGCAGTAGTAAAGAACTGTAAACTAAAGTCACCACTGTCCAATCTATGCTTAACTCAAACAAACAGGCTACTTCCTAAGGGAAGTTGTAAAACCTATCCAAACAAAAACTACGATCCGCTTAGCTTATAGGGACAGGTTGTAAGACCCACTCTCAGGCTACTTCTAAATGAAGAAGTCGTAAGACCTACCAAAATAATTTGACATCTTTTAAGAGAAGTTGTAAGGCATATTATTTGGGAGTTTCTACAAAAAGTGATGAACCAAACCTACGGGAACTTTTAATGCAAGTCATAAGTCCCAACCCAAACTAAAACCTACGAGATACTTCTAAATAAAGCCATATGACCTATCTCCAAACCAAATATAACGTACCACGTCGCTTATAGGGCTAGGTTGAAGACTCACCGACAAACAACTTCTAAATGAAGTTGTGAAACCTACCTAAAAAACTAAAGCCTACACGCTACTTTCATTGAAAGCTTAAGGCCCACTTCTTAAATAACTATGTTACTTTCAATAAAAGTCATAAGACCCACTTCTTAAACAAATCAGACTACTTTCAATGAAAGTCGAAAGTTTCACTTTTTAAACAATCAGGTTACTTTCAATGAAAGTCGTAAGATCCACTTCTTAAACAAACTGGGTTACTTTTAATGAAAGTTGTAAGACCCACTTCTAAAACAATGGGACAATTCAATTAGCCGGGTAACTTTTAAATGAAGTCTTAAATCCCAAATTAAATCAACTTCTGGGTATTCTAACATATGTAAACCCCAAACCTCTATAATATTACAACTCATTTATAACCACTTCAGTTTATTCGGGATTCCTAAGATGAGACAACCCATGGTTGCTAATTAGATTCCTTTGGACATTGGTAGATTGAAACCTACGGTAAATCCGGGACGACAAAATCATGGGATACCTCCATTTCCCCCACAATTGAAACTAAAACATCTAAAACTATTCATCCTGAATCGAGAGTTCTGTCTTACTTAATAAGAGGAGTAATTAACTATGAGGATTTGAGCTCATAAGAAATAAGGATCCATATCTAACTAAACCCTGATACTGCCCTCAGGGGAAATCTGATTAACTACAATCTTCTTTAAAGAGAATGAAATCCTATATCTGTAATGCAGGATTCATGCCGATGCGTCATTTTTCTTGAGCAAAGATGGTGTATCTTCTAATTGGGCTATTGTATTGTCAAAATTTGTACTTTTGCCTATATTTTCATCAACGTTAATACTCATAAGCTAAATAGATAGTCACTAATGGTGTTACCTTGTATAATTTTGGCGAACAAATTAACTTTTTTGTTGTTTTGACAATTTGCTAGGATTTGATTCTTGCCTATCATTTAAATAGCTCAAAATAATCTTTTATGGATATGTGTGATTATCATCATCAAATCTCTTAAATTGAGGGATCTATCAACCTCGGAGGAATTGATGGAGAACATCTACCAATTTCTACATTATCACTATGTTGATATTATCACTTTAGCTATTTAATTACGTTTTTTTATTTTAATTTGGTTATGTGAACCACGAATTATGATAATTTTATTAATTAGAAATATTTATTAGGAAGGTTTAATAGTTATTGTAGTATTTTTTTTTAAATTTTGAATTCTCATTGGATTTTTTTTTTTTTGAAATTTTAAATTTCAGATAATCATAGTTTGTCGTTAAAGATCAAGTGCCCTTTTAAGTTTATGAATAGATTCATTATTAAATTAAAGATAGCAAGTTTTCCATGATTAATATCTTACTTGATGTTTTGCTTTGCTTCTCTCTACTTTATTCTAAATAGAATAGTCTTCTCTTGCCTTTAGTCTCTTTTATGTATCCTCATAATCTTCCCTTTTTTGTCCATCACCGCTCACTCCTATCTAAAAATAACCCTAAAATCTTCTCTCACTCATTCTATCTTTTTTTTTTTGTCTCTTTCCACTTTTTGTCTTTATTAAAGTAATTCCCTTTGTCACCACCTCTCACTATATTGTAAGAAGAGTTAATTCTCTTATATTTTCATCTCTTTTTATAATATTCATAAAAATCTCCTCCTTCTTCCCTGCCTTCCCTCTCTCAGCTAAGTTTACATAATACCCCCTAATTGATACTCAAACCGCCTATTAAAGCTTTCTTATTTGACCACCATACTCAATTCTTTCTCCTAGAAATTGATTCCGATAACCCATCTCCATATTCTTCATACTTGAGCCCCTTTCCTCTTCTAAACTTCTATCTCCATCTGATCTCTCGCTCCCTACCTTCTCTCTCTACCCAATCCCCACTTCTCTTTTTAAAGTCAATAAAATTTCCTCTATTTCTTCTTTAGCATTTTCTCCCTCTTGAAATTTCTACTCCCTCACAAATGGAATTCAGAACTTTATAAGGAGAATTTCTGCAATTTACCCACATCCATTTCCAAGCTATGAAAGTAAAATTTTGATAAAAAGAATCCTTACAAATCGATGTCTCTCTTTCCATGCTGCGTTAGTCCAATTGTTTGATTGACACTGCTAGTTGTTTGCCTTTATTTTCAAATGGGTAAAAGGGTTATCCATAACCACAGTTTGACGCCTTTTGACTAACTGTAATTTTTTTTGGCTTTTTAAGAGAGTGCTGAACGTTAAGTAGATCAAATAGCATAAAATTTTATTTTATTTCTCTTTTTCATGTTTTTGTTGAAATTTTCTTTAATCTTAAAGTTTCTATCATTATCTGGGTGAACAAATAGCTTTAATGTTCAATGAAGTTGGCTATTTTGTTGGCATCAGCTCAGTTTGATCGGCTTTGAAATTCAAGTTAGCTTGGATAATACTATGTTTTTTGTCAAAAGAAGCTACTAGTTTTCCATTTGACATGGCACATGAGATGATAAGTGGAGCCAAACCTTTTCTGTCAAGTATATGCAAGGAACAGCCGGCATATCTTTTTTTGACTTGTTTTCTCAAAAAAGGGTAAAGTAGCACTGAGGGCTTTAATCTTCTGTGTAGAGGAAACATTGAGGACGTAATTTATTCTTTGTAGAAGATTATTATCAATGGGAAATTGCTAACCTGGGATTTCTTTAGCAAGGAGTTTATATCATGGTTCTGGTTGTAGCATGTACATGATACAGCTTCATTAATTTGAACAACTACAACCTAAATTGAATCTGTTTTTAATCTTTTTCGGGTGATGCCCTTATTTTAGTGGTTCAGAAAATTAAAGTATATCAACAATTCTGATGCTTCATTTGTCTTTTGGACATGAATTCCAATTAACTTGATTTTATATACAGCTCACATGTGTTTGCTTCCAATGTTATCATTTTTTTTTATCTATATGGTTTTTCTTTAATTTAAATTTAAAAATGTTTTTGATGATATTTTAGCATTCTGTTTTAACTAATAGTTCTTAACCTTCATAGAATTAAATTTTCTTGTTTCTTAGAACTTTGAATTGGAGGAGTCTTGCTGTTGCGTTAATAGTAACAAATTAACTCTTTAATTAACAGCGCTGGTCCCATTTTCCATAAAAAGATAGATATTTAAATTCTCTTATGTTTTGGTCCTATGCCTCTGCTCTAGTAAATTATGAAAGGTAACATGGATGATCTATCATATTAACTAATTTCCTGCTGTGATTTGCAAAATCTCTCAAAAAATTCTTTGAAGTTTTGTTTTCTTCCTTTTTAATTTATTTACTATTCTAATATTAACTTGTATTAATAGGTTTTGTGCACATGAGTATGAAAATTTGAAAGAAATGGCTGCCGCTGCTTTAGCATACAAGTGTGCGGAAGTGGCATATATGAAGGTTGCTTACTTCAAGCATCCCAGTGCTAGCAAAGATAGGCATGAGCTTCAAGCTGCGTTAGATGCGGCACTGCCAGGTATTTACAATATACCATGCTGTATTAGTGAAAATGAAACTTTGAGTGGTAATTGCATTGCGATGTTCATACTTGAACGTGCTATTGCCTTATTAAGGTAAAGCATGATCATCCTTTGCTTTGTTATACCTCATCATCATCATCATTAGCTTTGTTGTTTGGGGTTTGTTTATGAATTATTATTTTCTATTCATTTTTATTGAGTGTTTCTAGGGGAATTAAGATTATTTTGTCAAATCTTTTGCTAAACTTCTAACCAGGCCTCATTCTTCTCTAGTCTTTTCACATTTTTTTGATTTGTCAGTCTTATTGGTGCTTCTTCCATCTTCCATTTTACTTGTCCGAAGACGTGCTCATCTTGCAATATTTTGTCTTCTCTAAATGCTACTCCTATAAGTTCTCTCAGATAATTGTATTTCAAACTATTTTTTCTGTTTTATTATTACCTGAAAAAAGACATTCTTACGTTATTCTTTTGTGGCTTTACCTTTAGGAACCTGTTTAAAAAAAAAAAAAAAACCTTGTGGAACCTGTTTATTCTTTGAGTTGTTGATAAAAAAACAGAACTTTCTTTCCATGTTTTTTCCTTCAAGTGAGACCCTTTTTTGTTTCATCATTATGTGAATATTGATTCTTGCTTCAAATTGACACTGGTCTTGCTATTTCTACTCATAGGGGAGTCACCTTCGCCATCTGCTTCTCATGTTGATATTCTAAATAATCAAGGTAATTTTGAAAAGGTTGCTTCAGCTAGGACTACAGGCTCTCCTCAGCTTGCTGCCAATTTTGTTACTCAGAATCGTCCCCATCTTAAGCGGTTGCTCACTTATGTAAGTTCACTTCTTTACTGCTTTGACTTTGACATGAACAAGATCTTTGAACCAAACTAGTCCAGTTTTCCTTAAATAGTCTAGAGGCTTTAAAAGAACATTTTAAGAGCGACCATGAGTGCAAAGCAACGAAAAAGTTTTTGGAGGTTTGTGCAGCCTGATTGCTGAATCAAGATTTCTTTGCTTTTGGTGATCGGGGTAATATGATTGCTCAGTTTTGCCCTTATCTTTTTTATTTGAAGGGCTCTCTTATAATTATAACCTCAGCAAAAAATGAGTGAAGCTGGCTAATGGCACTAATTTTGTTATTTGAAGGGCATAGTCTCTTGTATTTATAGCCAAAAAAAAAAAGAAGTTAATGTGATCTTGGCGGAGTTTTTGTTTTTGTCTTATTTTGCTTTCATTTTTATCCTAGCAAACCACCAGATTCCGGCAACTATGCGAGAGTTTGATTGGATTGGTTTTATCTCTTTTTTTTTAAGGGTAGAAACCTTTCCCAAATTATTTATTAATTGAAAGTAGGGCATCATATCAGTTACAAATGAAATAAGCATGAAATCAATTATATGTAGTCATGTTCAGATGCAGGCTAAATTTTAAGAAGCTAGTGAATATTTAATTAAAAAAGATCATAGGTTGGACTTGAATTTATGTCCTCTACCCTAAGAAGTAGGGAATATTTAACTTGAGCAAAAGCTCATTGGCGTTTTTGGCTCCTATTGGTTGTTTTAATACATCTTTTGTTACATCTCTAACTATAGACACTTTTAGTGCTATTGCTGGTCTTTGTGTAATTTGACACTTTTGCTGGTTTCCCTGATCTAGTATATTCAATATCTCATTCAATTAAAATTCTAGCCAAATATTTTAACCTTAGGGAAGAATGAGCAAAGCTAGTGTGCTATTGAGTTTTTTATTTCCATAATAAATTCCTTCTGTCATCTTGTGATTGACTCACTTTCTTTCATTTTCGTCCCTTAAAAAAGTTCAACTCGTGAAAATATGTCAGAGTTCACTTGGTGTTTAAACAGTATGTCTGGTTTTGTACCTGTTATATTAGTTGTCTAGATACATGTTATTTTTGTTGGCTGTAAGGATCTTTTGACCTGCAATAGTTAGCATAACAGAGAAAGGAAGAAGAAAACAGAGCAGAAAGGTTTCTAGTATTCATTCCATTGCTAGTCCCCACTGTGGGCTCCAATAATTCGGCCCCGGCCTCCGCTCGCTGTTCTTTTTATTCGGCGAGTGAGTTTTAACTGAATAAGTTCCGAGGTAAATTTTGGAAGGCAGATGGGTTTGTAGATAAGACACTACCCAGAGATTTCGCCCTCATTTTGCGAGGACTTTATGATCTAAGTTCTGGTTTCCTATAGGCGCAAGCCCCTATAGTTAATTACCCCTCCAGATCACGAGAGAGAACTTTCGATTAAGGCTAGTCATGTG
>NW_021320106.1:924541-932543 GCF_001605985.2 Dendrobium catenatum
GACAATACCGTCGAAGATTACTTGGATCGGATTTTGCCGACACTAGTGGACGCCTTCGACGACCAATTCTCCGACTACACGTGGATCATCGAAAGTCATCCGTCCGCTTCTCCAACTCCCGCTTCTTCCCCGGCGACGAGTCCTCTCGGCATCACATGTGTCTTAGTGGTATCGCTAAGTTTTCTTGCGACCCTCTTCCGCTAACCTCCACGTCAAAGAGAGATTGTCGGACCTCAAGGTGAATGGTCTAAATTTTAAACGTGTGGCTTTAGTAATAGCTATTTGCATTATTTAATTATCTTTTGGTTATCTTTTGCAAGACTCTTGTAACTCTCAAGTGTAATCAATGCCTATCGCTTAATCTATCACGAATTTTCTTGTATCCTACTTGAGTAAGCTAGATTTTATTGTCAATGTTGCAAAGTTAAAGCTTTCGCAAATCTCTAAAGTGCAATTCATGTTTCCCCATGTTTGTATCACATCATATTGCCTATTGGATTTTCCATCATATTTTGTTATAATGAAGCAATTGTTTCAAGGACAAGCTTTCCCGACATTTCCCGACATTAGATCTGTTTGGAAAATTTGTCTAAATTGTGCTTCTGAAGCTACCAAAACTTTTTATTCTTTGTTATGATATTTTTCTGGTCATGCTATTTGTTATTCTTTGTTAGTAGTACTATTGTTTATGGGTCTGTTTGGATTTGGTTACTGATCATATATATTAAAAATGAACTATCAGCTGTCTTACATTTGGATTTATTTGCAGACAAATTACCTAAATTTCGCTTTTGAAGCCGCAAACAAATCGCGGAATGCTATTGCGGCTGCTAGTATTGACTTAGACAACGACAGGGTTGGAAGTGTGTGCTCAGTCAGAGAAGTTCTTGATTTTAACTTCAACAACGTGGAAAAACTCCTGCAACTTGTACGGGGATCACTGAAGTCTATCAGCCGTTAAACATGTAAAGTGCTCTAAATACGAATGTCGTTTCTGTGAATAGATACCGATTAGTCTTATGTTCCATTCCATCAAATGACTTGAAGAAGGAATGGTAAGAGTTGATTTTCCTTATGTTTTGATGGTTAAGTTCCTTGTACAGATTTAATGAGGTTTACAACTTGAATCGGCTTGTAACTTGTAAATAGATTTTCTTCATTTAAGGATTTTTTTATTAATAAGATAGCTTAAATTTTTTTATCCATATGTGTTATAAAAGGATGCAAATGGAGGTTATTTGGTTTCTCATGTATTTATGACTTCTTCCCTGTTTTGTTCAATTCTGTTCTTACTGTAGCGTTTAATAAGATCAAAGTGCTGTATTTGTTGTGTTAAGAATTGCAAAAATTTTGGTTAGTCATGTAAAGAGTTCAAGATCACTTCTCCATACCGTCATCAAAGCTGATGTAAGTATTGAAAGCAGATGGTATGTGTGAAATTTTAAACTCTTATCGTTTATTTACTCCAAGCTGAAATTCTCGATGGTTTGCGGTTGATAATAATTCTGGACTGTTTTTGCAGGTTGATTTTTGACTACTGTACGAAGAGGATCAGATGTTCCCTTTCAGAAAATTTCGGTAAGCATAAAAGCCCATTAAATAGTTACTGTATAGGCTCATATATTTTCATTTTATTGACTGATTGGGATTGCGTTGTGGGTTAAATGGAGTTAACTGTTTTGTTAAACCATCAATTTCTTTTCTTAATATTGATATACTTCAATAGGAAGGAACTGTTTCGTTACTTGTCTGTTGTTACCCTGAAGTTATGAAGAACTACTGAAACACTGAAGGCCTTGCTCATATTTATTACCTTAATTGGTCAATGCAGGAAATTATTTTTTTCTCCAGTCGCAAGTCTTGTTTTTTTGACAAGTTTGTTAGATGCAACACACTGAATTAGCTGATTTTTTTTTTTTTTTAAATGTGAATTGCCGGGTAAAAAATGGTTAGAAGCATAGTAAATCATTGGAGGATAACGAGATTAGCTGCTCAAATTTATCATTGGAGGATTTGGTTGTTGCTTGTTCAAGAAATTGCTCTTTTTTTAAGAGGAGCTATCTTTGAATTTTAGTTATTGGTTTGCTTTGCTGTAAGACTTTGGGACCATTTGATTTGTATTTGGCATACTTGATTGAGTAAAAAAATGCATGAAATCATTTTTTTGCATTTGATTTGAAGGAAAATAAATTCAGTATAAAATGGTGATTACATTGATGACTGCGACGAAATTGGAAGCAATGAGGTGGCAGCCAGTTGAAAGATGGTGGCAGTGGTGGTGGTGGTCGTCAGCAGCAGCCGAGATGAAAAACTCAACTTTAAGCTAATTAGCTGATATGTGAGTCCTTGCATGTGCTGTTTTCAAATTCCTCGGGTTAATAATGTTATTATTCTGCTATTTCTGCAGTTAGTCTAAACAATGTCATCTAGAAGAGAAATTATTTTGTGCGGACGCCGACTGCAGTTCATCGTCCGGATACCAACCATAATACGCCATGTCAATAATACCGAGCACGGTACCGAACCACGGTACCAAGCGGGGGTGACGTGACGCATTCTGGTTGGTCTCTAGACGACGTTCGGCATCCGCACAAAATAATTTGCCCATCTAGAACTCATGGATGCTTGCACTGAAAAGTAATCCATATATTAATTGTAACTGTTTATAAGAAAGAAACCTTTCAGGTTTTCCATGCCATTATGACCTTGTTATTCTTCTTCTCATTTATATTTGTAAAATAAAAATAAAAAAAGATAAAATTAGTCCCCTTTTTTTTTTTTTAAGATTGAAATAACTTTCGATTATATAAACGTATCAATTTGATTTTTTAAATATGGATCTGTCTTCATGTTTTGAAAGTTGGGGTTATAATGAAATTTTTAAATGTTTGGAGATTATTTTGATCATTCTAAAAGAATCAGTTGATATTTTTTGAAATTTTTATCACATTTGTAAAATAAGGTGTTATTAATAGCTGTTGATACATAAACGTTTTTTTATTATTATTATTTTGATACATAAACGTTGATTTTAATTGAAGTTTGTAAGAAGAGTATGTATTTATAGATGAATGACTATTCCATTCTAAGCAAAATTTTGATAATCTTATAAAAAGAGTAATATGCTAACCTTATTATATGTGATAATCATATATTAATCATATAAAAAGGAAAATATTATTTTATTATAGGCTTATTTATAACAATTAAATTGTATTTTTATACACCCAAATATATTTTCCTATACAATAAATATGATTTATTTTTATTATGCGACTTGATTTTTCTATAAGGCAAGTTTTTATAGTTAATTATATGTTAAGGGTATTTGATTCTTGATAGAAGTTTTGATTAAAATAATTTTTTATATTTTTTGAATTAAACTATTAAATAATATATATTTGAATATAATTTGATCAACTTAAAATTGATTTTGAATATAAGTCAAAATAAAAAAAGATAAAAATATTTGATTCCAAGAAATGCATAGGCACTCAATATTATTATATGTTGAGCTTTACTTTTTGAGGTTGAATTTATGTTGAAGTTGACTGATTTTATTTAGATATTAGAATTTATATTTTAATAAAACAATATTGAGGAGATGAGGACTTATGATGCAACTGAAAAAAAGCTTCAGCCATGAGTCCCTGATCTATAGTGAGAATCATTTATTGGTTGTAATTTTGACCTAAATCAAAAAAAAATTTATAGAACATACAATTTTGAAACCTTACAAAAGATTAAGGCTTCGTTTGGGATGACTTTTTTACTGCTTTCTAGTACAGTAAGGTGAGTTAGCTAATGATTTTAGACATTTATATATAAAAACTCATTTTAACCCAACAACACAACGCTCCAATCGAATATTCCAAATGCTCCATATAAAGAGCTTAGCGCCTCGTCTTAGCACTAAAACACTCCTAAAGACAGAAAGATCAATGCCGCAACTCTTACCCCTTCAACACTGCAACGCTACCAAATACTTTTCCCATAAATAGAGAAGGCAACATTGCAACCCTCCCAAGGAGCCTTTTATACTTGACATTTTTTACTTTTTCTAATTCAACTATAAACTCTTTTAGACTTAGGCTTCGTTTGGGACGACTTTTTAATTGCTTCTTGAAGCAACTTTTTAGTATAAAAATTAAAAATTTTGTACTAAAAAGCTGCTTTAAGAAGTAGTAAAAAACTCATCCCAAACAAAGTCTTAATTAAACATAGATAACTTAAAAACTCAGACATTTAACGAATAAACTTGCAATTCTTATCAGATTTAGAATAACTTAAAATCATACCATGAAAAATATTCCATAGCCTTTTAAAAAGCCTGCAGAATATTATACATGACTTCCATAATTTTTGGAATAGGTTGAACCACTTTTTAAACAATTTCTAAAAACAACTTAGAAAAGGATTAAGAGCTCATCAGATTACACAAATTATAAGTACGCATGAAAAGGATTATGAGCTCATCAGATTACACAAATGTTTACTCTATAAAAAGGGCAATCAAATGCCATTAATGGTGCCTGTCAGGTAGAGTCGTGCTGTTCAACAGTTGAGGAAGGTTTCCCCAAAGGAATAGGTTCCGAATTTTTTTCTAAGTTTTCTGTAAGATCTTCTTCGCCTTTCTCTTCCTTCATCTCTGTATCTTTGTTTGGAGGATCTTCATCAGCCTCTGCATCAACCATTTCTTCATCTGCATCATTGATTCCATTGGTGGCGTCTTCGTTAGGGTCATGTGGTTCTTCTTGGATCACTTTATTAGGTTCAGGTGGCTTTTTGGCTGGAGTTGCAGGGTATGGATCAGTGCATATGGTGAGGGTAGAGGTCACTAGTAAATTCTGCACCAATGAAAGATATATATATATAGAAGAGTTTCTAATAAATAAATGGATCATAGGAGTATGGAAGCAATTATCAACTTATACATGCAAACAAATGATCATTATCCAAGCTCAGTGTAGTGGACAAGTAAAAGCATTGACGTTTAACATGCAATTTTATAATATGTGCTTTCATTGGCAGTCTGCACAGTTATCCCATTTCAATCATTATCAGACCTGTAGAAAAGCAAGCTAAGTTGGGACCCAACCTGCTTCAAACCCAACCCTGCTGACCCGGGGAAGCGGGCGAGAGTAGCACAGGCACACTTGCGAGGCCACGGGTGCGAGCGCAACGACAGGGGCCGAGTGCGGGTGCGAGAGCAGCGCGCGAGTGTGGTTGCGACTGTGCAAGTGTGAGGGCAGGTGCGAGGTTGCTAGCACAGCGCGGGTGCGAGAGGGAGCGTAGTTGTGCGGGTGCAATGTAGATGGGACGCGAGTCAAATGAGTTGATTTCGGGTTCCCGGGTTAATCCGAACCCGACTCGATATATCAATCGGGTTGGAAATTTAAACCCAAACTCGACCCGTTTGTTAAACATATCGAAACCGTACCCGAAATTTTTGGGTCGAGTTTTCGGGTTCTGTCACATATTGACACTTCTAATTATCTATATACATATACTGAGTCAGTGAGTCATGAATTATTTAAAGTAATTTCATGGATCTACTTGAGAAGATATGGTTAGGATTAGCAGAAAAAGATTGAATGTGTTTTGTTAGTTTTTTTGGTTTGAATGGAAACTATTAATTTATAATGGACAAGTGGTAATTAACTATGATAGGGGTTAGCTTTCTTTGATCAGTTACTGAGAAGAATAATTTTAAATGAGTATTTAACTTTTGAAGTAAAAGTTGGATAGTAAGAAGTGGAGAAGTGTGAGAACGATGTATTATAAGAATATTATAAACTTAAGTATTTTTTTATAAACTTGTAATAATATATGTTGTATAAATCTGAGAAAATTATATAATAAAAGAATATCACAGATAAGTATTTTTTATAAACTTGTAATAGATTTCGTTGTATGAATATAAATATTAGGAAATAAGCACATTATTAACAAAAAGGTTAAGTGTGGCAGGCATATGAATATTAACATGAATGTTGTTTAAAACTACAGAAGAAAGAGAGAAATTATTGTAACAAATATTGAGGATAGTTTTGTAGAAATAAACTCTGCTTGGACATGCAATATTGGAGGTCGGAAGATGCCCTAGCGGATAAACTGATAATAGCATTATAGAACTTTTGCAAAATATTTTCATAAATTAGATATACTACCACATATGTTGATGTAATGTAGGGGTGTCAAAATGGGTATTGAGTTGGGTTCGGGTTGAACCCGGAATTGACTTGGATCCTATTCATCTAACCCGAACCCAACCTGGTTTTGTAAATATATCAAAAATTTTGACCCGGACTAGACCAGCTAACCCGAAAGACGATAGAGAGTTCGGGCATGGACATGAGCGTGAAGGGGGTGGTGTGGGCATGGTGGCAAGCGGGTTTGAGAGGGGCAGGCGCGGAAGCAGGTTAAGGTGCGGTCGTGGGAGCAGGGGCGGGTCCGGGTTCGGACACGAGCGCTGGTTCAATTGTCGATGAGAGCGCGGGAGGGCAAGCTTGGCCTGTGCCGGAGCGAATGCGTGAGTGTTACGGGAAGTTGTTAAAGTTGGAGGGCTGCGAGCAGTAGAGTCACCTTCGGGTTTTCGGGGTCAACTCGAACCACATTTAATTTTAAAAATGGGTCAGAATCTCGAACCCGAACCCGGCCTGTATGAAAAACGGATTGACCCAAACCCGAAATTTTTCGAGTCGGATTTCGGGCCTGATCAAATATTGAGACCCCTAATGTGATGTAGGATGATCTTGAAAAATCAGAAATGATAATAGAGTAGGTGTAAAGAATGAAAAAATTAAGAAACTTTCTAAGTTATTATGCAGGCCTGTCACCTTTATGAGTAGAAAAGCTCTTCCGAAATTCTTCTAGCCTCACACGATCATGGATCAAATCCCAAAACAGATGAAGAAGAGTCTTCTTTTCTAAAAGAAAAATTTTATTTATTCCATTAAGTCGCTTGCATGAATCAAAATTATCATCTTTATAGATAAAAGAAATAATGAATTGTTAACAAATTTAATGATATTGGCTTGAACGATCTTAATAAATAATTAAACTAATTTGTAGGATAACTCTAAAATATCAATGCTAAAATTAAACTTCAAAGTTTTATGCCGACATCAATTCCCCTAGTGGTTAAACATTACTCTGTAGAGTAGTAGCGACATGGGCCCGAAGTAACATTATATCAATTAATTATGAATCATCACACGGTGAATAGTATTTCCTATGGGCTGGGGGATAATATGATTTTGAAGGAACATTGACAAACTCATCGGGGAATTGTAATGTAGGAATTTGTGTTTGAACTACACTTGAAAAATGAGATTATATATTTATTGAATCGTCATAATAAAATTCTTGAGATTTGAAAGCTTCTCAATAAGGCGATAGATCTTTAATATTGAAAGTAGGATTAATAGTCATATTTATGAGCAAAACAAACACATAGGCATGAGTTCTTGGTTTTCTTATAATATAATTAGAGCCTTTGATAAGTAATAAAAAGTAGGTAAAGTGCAAGTATATATATATATATATATATATATATTATGTCAACTCTATTATTATAATTAACATATATCTCGTGCATATGATTATTGAATGGTGTAATAGAATAGAATGCATGTGTAAGTGAAGGAGTGAAACTCGGTAAGTTCTCAAATAAATATACTAGTAATAATATCAAAATGAGGTTAGCATCCATAATGATGGAATAGTAAGTAAACTCATTTGTAACAACAACAACAACAAGCCTTTATCCCACTATGTGGGGTCGTCTACATGAATCTTTTTTCTCCATTATGTCCTATTAAAAGTCAAATTCTCATTTAAATCTTTTTTTCCATTGTGTCCTATTAAAAGTCAAATTTTCGTTTAAATCTAATAAAGAAAGGTCATTCCTAATATTTTCTAACCAAGTCTTTTTAGGTCTACCCCTACCTTTCTTAACATAAGTCAAATCTAATACCTCTACTCTCCTAACTGGGTCATC
>NW_021320106.1:932583-981487 GCF_001605985.2 Dendrobium catenatum
CTTATCTTCCATTGGAGCTACTCCAACCTTTTTGTCGTATATGCTCATTTCGTATCCTATCTCTAAGGGTAAAGCCACTCATCCACCTGAGCATCCTCATCTCTGCCACACTTAACTTAGTATTATACTTATCTTTTAATGGCCAACATTCGGCAACATAAAGCATTGCAGGCCTCACTACCAACTTATAGAAAGCATGAAAAAAGAAAAATGATTAGGGTTCAATTCACCTCCGGCGAACGGAGAAAGAGCTGAGCCTGCCAGAAGGGGAGAACATGATGAGCGCGATATCTATATCGCAAAGAAAAGAGAGCTCATAAGCTTTCTTGATGAGGCCATTGAGTCGCTTCGAAAACGTCACTTGCCTATTTGTATTGTTCTCAATTTTCTTTATTTCCAACTTCACCCTACCCATTCTTATACGTCTTTCTAAGAAAAGAAAATCGCGTTTCGAAATCGCTTTTTTGAGAAGAGCTGCCAAGTTTTAGATCTACTCAAGCGAAAACCTTTAGACTCTAAGGTTGACCTCCATAATTCAAGTTTACCTTCAACTCCCTCTCTAGCCGCAACCTATGCTCCATAGCTCGCTCCCATAGTTTTAAAGTATGACACATTAACTTAATTCCTCTATAATTCATACAATCTTGTGCATCACCTTTTATTCTTAAAAATAGGAATTAACACACTCATCCTCCACTCATTTGGCATCTTTTTAGTCTTCAAAATAGTATTAAAAAGTTTAGTAAGCCAAGAAATCCCTTCATCTCCTAAGCATTTCCACACTTCTATTGGAATATCATCAGGTCCAACAGCTTTTCCACCCTTCATTTTCTTTAAAGCCTCTCTAACTTCAGTTTTACTAATACGCCGATAAAAATAGAAATCTTTATTTTCATTTAGGGTGCTAAGGTCACTATAGTCAATCTTATTTTCACAATCTTCATTAAAAAGTTTAGCAAAATATCTCATCCACCTTTGTTGAATATCATCTTCTAAGAAAAGTATTTTTTGATCTTCATCCTTAATACACTTCACTTGAACTAAATCCTTAATACTCATATCTCTTTGTTTGGCTAACTTATACATATATCTTTTTCCCTCCTTAGTATCTAATCTATTATATAAATCACTAAAAGCTAATATATTTGCATCGCATATTGCTTTCTTAGAATCCTTACGAGCCACTTTATATATTTTCCAATTATCATAATTTTTAAAATTAAACCAATTTTTATAACAAATCTTCTTATTTTTAATCTTTTCTTGCACATTTGGATTTCACCACCAACTATTTTTACTATTAGGAGCTTTTCCCTTTGATGCTCCAAACACATCTTTTGCAATATTCTTAATATCACTAGCCACTTTTTCCCACATAACATTGTTTTCCTCATGCACAGACAAAATCTTAAGATCTAAAATCTTACTCCCAAAAATATTTTTGTTAATATTCTTTAAATTTCTCCATCTAATCATAGAAAATATTTTTACTTTATTTTTTATTTTATGCCCCTTTATCTTAAAGTCCAAAACTAATAATCGATGTTGGGTATATAAATTTTCACTCGGAATAACTTTATAATCTCATTTGTAAGCAAATGCAAAATCTTTTTTTTTCGAGATCCATAAAACTAGGAATAATATAAAAATGAGGTCCATAAGCAACTCTAATGATGAATTAGTGCAAGTAAACTCATTTGTATGCAAATACAAAATACAAAATTTTGGACCTTTTTTCATGAGTCATAAAAGAATTTCGTAAATATTTATTTATCTTGTTAATTATTTTCCTGAAAATTACTTATGTTGACCTTTTTTAGTGGCAATAAGCATGCAATAAGATTCACATAATTTCAGTGGAGGTTTCTAAAGCTTAGATCAATGCAAGTAAAGATCTATCAAGTTTCAATCCAAATTTTCAATTGAGATTTCATACCCGTCAAACCGTGATTTTACTGATGCCTTTGAAGAGGACGATATGAATTTCTCGAGTAGAAAAGCATGGATGCGTTATGGAAGAAGTTATATTGCCTTGCAAAAGATTTTCAACTGTTTTTTAGTATCCAATCATATTTTTCTTTCATTCTTTTTTTTTTTTTAAGACTTCATTATTCTCCGTTCGTTTGAACCTTGATTTTATTATTTATTTGAACAATAAAATTATTGTTCACTGAAGATTCCTTAAGGATGTGTGCGTAGGAGAGATAATTAGTCAGGTATTAAAGGTGATTTAGGTTTTGGATTTGAATGGTATTTAGAACATCATTGTGATATATTTAAATTTTGAGCATTTGTTACTGATTTGCTCGAGGAAATCAAGGAGATTTAGGAGATAAGACGGTACTTTGAATACTAATTTTAATTTGAATAGAAAATTAAGCTGATTCTATGGAGGGTTGTTGGAGTGGAGAGAAAGCAGCCAATAAAGGATTAAACAATTGTCATGTTGCGTATACTATTTTGTAAACAATCATTTGGATTTTGGCATAAAAGGAAATTAATAAAGGATCTTCAACAATAAACATGCAATTTCATAGAATCCTTAACTAAAATTAAATAGTTATGCGCAAAATTCTTAGAAGAATTCAATCTAACATATCATCAGGTCGAAAATTTTCAAGTTGGGTAGATTTGATGTGATGGCTCTATATTATCTATTCCTATTGCTCCTCTGATGGTTCCTTCCTAAGGAGATAGCAAAGGTCGTTTCCCTTGCGTGTTGGATTTTTTATCGAGATTGTAGAATTTATGGCTTTGGTTACATTGGCAGGTACTGCGGTTGTTCCAACTCATCCGAGAATTTTTAGTGGCAATGTAGCTGAAGCTGGTATATATTATGCTGTTTCACTTTTCAGTGGTTGCATCATGAGATTTTATTTTGTTTCTATTTGATGATTATATTAGATTTTATTTTATTTTGTTTCTATTTGTGAAAAGGTTGGAGTCGCTCCAGTGGAAGATAAGATTAGAGAGAGCCGCCTTAGATGGTTAGGTCACATATAACAGCGGCCTTCCGATAACCTGGTTCGGAAAGTAGAGGTACTAGATTTGACTTATGTTAAGAAATGTAAAGGTAGACCTAAAAATTTTTGGTTAGAAAATATTAGAAATTATATTTCTTTATTAGATTTAAACAAGAATATGACTTCTAATAAAACAGAGAAAAAGGATTCATGCAACTGATCCCACATAGTGGGACAAAGGCTTGATGTTGTTGTTGTTGTTGTTCTATTTGATGATTATAATTAAGGATCTAAAATAAATAAATAGTTGATGTTGAATAAAGTCCTGGATTTAAAATTCCAGTAGAGGTTATATGTTTGTATAAGCACAAAGCTTGTGATAGGAAATACTTGAGTTCGCAAGTAATCCAAGAGGAAATACATGAGTTCGCAAGCAACCCTAGCAATAATTGGTAAAAACAGCAGGAGTAATGCGAAAATCTTGATGAAATCAATCCAAAACGTAGATTGTAATAATGGAATCAAAGCAAAAGCAAACACCAAGCAAGATGCAATTCATCCTCAATTCAAGAGGAGGATAATTCTCTCCCAATCTCTAGATGATGAATCTAGAGCTCAAAACGCCCAAAAAAACTCCAAGAGAACAACTCAAAGCATGCCTGCCCTAACCCTAACCTCCTCCTTTTAAATACATATCTTCCCCGGGTCAGCAGGAGTTGGGTTTGAAGCAGGTCAGGTCCAGGTCAAAGTTTATGACCCGTTTTACAAAACAGGTCGAGTATAGGTCGGGTGTTCTGAAGTCAGGTCAAATTTGGGTTGGCAGAACCCGATCCGAAAACCTATTTTAATACCCTTATAGACAATGACATAAACTCCTATATATGTAATAGTTGCCTGCCAGGACATGTTTTCTCAGTGATGGAGTAACATAGCGCAAATGTAGATAAGATCCACTCATTAGGCAAACTTAGATTCTCCCAAAATATGCTTGATAAATACAAGGGAAAAGAACAAATGTTCTAATGCAATACTAATTTATCCACAAAAAATAAGCATTTCCGGTAAGAATTTAAATGATGAGCTTGACGGGCTGATTTTCTTGTAAAGAGAGGGCTCGAGTGAACAAACCTTCTCCAGTGCCAAAGCAAGCTTGGAAAGACTGCGATATGTGCTTTTAGGATTCAGAAGAATCTGTGAAACATATGCAATGTAAGCTCTAAGTCTGTAATTCACCAGCCAAAGTACAATACATAAAAAAGGAAAAAAATAAAATTTAACATCTTACGAACAACTATCATATTCAGGATTAGGGAAGTTCTGTAAATATTCATACTAGAACTAAAAAGTACATTGAATGATGATAACGAAGATTAAGAGTAAACTACCTCACAAAGACGCTGCAATGTGAATGGAGGACCTTCTATAAAGCCTAAAAGAGCTGCAAAATATGATAATGATATAAACTATTAATGCGAGAGCTCAAATATCATATAAGGATATCATTATAACAACAATTAAAACGCCATTTTTTAAGATATGGGAATGCAACAACGATAACAAGAAAATCTCCACAAATAATATACAAATTTATACGATGCAAACTTACGCAAATCAAAAAGATGTTCCACCTATTTGTGAGAAGAAAAATAAAGCACAAATGCTAGCAAGGAGACTTGTGTTTTTAAAATAATAACCGAGTTATTTTGGGCATGATTTGACAGAGTAGATAAACCAAATAGTCTTACTTTGACTTTTAAAAATTAATTAATATTCTTATTCATTTTTATTGATTAGGAGGAAGATGACTTACACTGAAGACTGAGAAAGATTGGGAGAATATTTACACAACAGAGGATGAGAGCAGAGAGAAAGCAATTAACTAGAATGATAATTCTAATGCAGACCCAATAAGCAATGAGAGTGGGAGACTTTTGAATTCATAATTATAATCTCATACTACGTTTTGTCTTGAATTAGGAGTGAGAGCAACTTATAATTTAGTGTTGTAACGTTGTATTATTTTTATGGTATTATTTAACTTTTATGATATTGCTTAGACATCTTTGATGTTAGTATGTAAATTGTCATTTCATATTTTTCATTAATTAAATGATTTAATATTAAGCATCACCTCATGAAAAAAAAAAGCCTTAATAATCATGCAATTTCAAACCTTAGGGTTGGCCAATCAAGGATTGCTTCAATTTTTGAGGAAGTTGATTCTAAACCTTCAGAATACATCACAAAGCCAAGAAATAAAACTTCTGATTGCATAAATATGCACTTTTTGAAATTAATATATAGCTTTTCATCACTTGGACAATATTTGACATGGATGATCAAGAAGCTTAGCTTCATATGAGCTATAAATCAATATGAATCAAAGTACACTACCAGGAACTTACCAATCGTTGGCCTAAACACCTGATCAATCAATCTTTAAAAGTATGAGGTGTTTTGGATAATCCAAAAGGTACAATTGACCAATTCATATAACCAATCAATGTCTTAAAGATTTTTTTTCAATTAATCTTCAAGATCAATCTAGATTTGATTGCACCCACTGCACAAATAAACTTTTGAACATAACGATGAACAAGATCTCAAGCAAGCAGTCAAATCTGAGGAATTTGCACTTTATAATGGTAGTATTTATTGTGCTCAGCAACACACATATGCCAAGTATCATCCTTCTTTAAGATCAATAATTTGGTAAGAACACGCAGACTTAAAGTTTCTTAAGGAAATCCTATATCAGCCCGTTAACCTAGATTTTGACCTCAACATGATTTGTGGAGTTCATTCTTCAGTAAGGTTAATCTAATAAGAATGAACCCTTGAAGAAATCAATAGCATGTTGAAAAGCCCTCATAAATGGAAGCTCATGGACAATTCATAAGTAGTAATATCCCAAGATTTTGATAAAAAAGTTTATAACCATAGAAACTGTACGATTTTCAAAAGTAGGGAGATAAATTTCATGAGTGGTACAACAACAACAACATCAAGCCTTTATCTCACTACGTGGGGTCGGCTACATGAATCATTTTTCTCCATTGTGTTCTGTTAAGAGTCAAATCATCATTAAAATTTAATTAAAAAAATATCATTTCTTATTTTCTAGCCAAATCTTTTTAGGTTTACCTCTACCTTCTTAACATAGGCTAAATCCAATACATCTACTCTCTTAACTGGGTCATCGAAAGGCCGACATTTTAGGTGTCCAAATCATCTAAGGCAACTCTCTCTAATCTTATCTACCACTGGAGCTACTCTAACCTTTTCACAAATATACTCATTTTGCATTTTGTCTCTAAGAGTGAAGCCACTCATCCACCTGAGCATCCTCATCTCTGCAACACTTAACTTAATTTTATGCTTTTTAATGGCCAACATTCTGCGCCATAAAGCATTGCATGTCTCACCACCATCTTATACAATTTTCACTTAAGTTTAGGGGTACTTTTCAATCACATTGATGCATTCCTCCACTTCAACCATCCAACTTAAATTATACTAATAATATCTTCATATATTTCACCATCACTTTATTAAGAGGTTTAATAAATGTATGACTTTCATAGGAGACCTACCTGGCATGAATCCAAATTGATTTTGAGAAACATGAGTATCACGTCATAATCTATACTCAATAACCCTCCCATGATGGTCTTTATAAATAATGTAAACTCCATGATGGCCCTCTAGAAGGCCTTTCGACCACAACATTAAAAACTAGAAGTGGATTGCAATGCGGTTGAAGCAATGGAAGACTTAGTCATAATCTCACATTGCTTGGCAGACAGAGAAGTATTAGCCATGACATTAGAATATTTGGTCGAACAAGAGATAATAATAGACGCTTAATCGGCTAGACAACGAGTAAAAGCTATAGTCTAGCCCTTAGCACTTCAATAAGAATAATCTTCATATCAAATCTAGGCTTGGGTAGTTGTGCAGATGAAGACCCAAAGATTTTTATAGAAAATAAAAGAATAAAGAAACCAATGAATTTAAAAACACATTTCCTCACTCATAATTGATAACGGTCATGTTATAAAGCCATTGAAGAACTAAATGGAAATGTGCAACATATATAGGAAAGACAAAAAATTAGATATTGTCTTTGAAACTACAGAATTGGATAGAAACTAGAAAATGCTCACTAACAACTAGGGATCTTTGGTTCACTCAAGCAACATCTAAAGGAGCGAGATGTGGTTTCATTTCTAAACTAACTCAAAGTTACTTCTGAGATAACATTCATTTAACTCCCATCATTGATGACTATTTTACGTATCTTCTCATTATAAGTTGCATGCAATAGAAAAATTCTAATGCTTTTCCAATCTTCGAGCGTTTGGTAATCAATGACTGATTGAGAACATTGCTTACAATTAAAGAGAGCTACATCAGGAAATCTCCTATGGTAGATTGGCAAATACTTCAGCCTCAAAATTCCATTAATCTCAGCCATATGGAGATGATGCAGGCTCCTTGTAAACCAATATAATGAATGTTGATAATTAGTATCAAGTATACGGTCAAACATTTTAATACAAATCTAATAATATCTAATCATAATCTTAAATTTAAATATATTCTAATCCAAAAGAAGATAACATGATTAAATAATTTAAATTAAAAGAAAATTATAATGAACATGAATGGCTTTAAAAGGCTTGAAAATGGGTTAAATTCAAATCTATTATGGAGCCGATGGCTTCTTTGGGTTTTGTACATTGTTTTGGCCTATTTGAAGGCTTGTACTTCATCAGGTGGCTTTTTCCTAAGCAATCATTTAAATAATGCCATTTATCACTTAACACAACATGTATTGCAGCCAAGTAATATCTTGTAAGAGCAAATCTATTGCATAATAGAGACGCTCGGGTTCTGAAATCACCTTCATCCAATCTCTTTACCAACTCGCGATATGTTTCGCCAGACAAAGAACTCTGTTGCTGTTCAGCGCCACTGCCTATCTGAGCTTCAGGGTATTCTGCCAATACCTTCATTGAATAATTGAAATTTGGATCACGTTTACACAAGTGGGATTGATTAGTCCCATAACGAGGCACTTCAATTATGAAGTCGACAAAGCATTTGCTGTTGGCAGAGATGGCCATACCTGCTTCAGTTGGAAAGACAACATGTTCTTCAACTCATCCCAATCATGCCTGCAGTAGAATTTTGAAGATAGTTATTCAGTTATGTAAAGGACAAAAAGCATTTCAGAATTAGCCAAATGTTACTCCAAAAAAATATAGATATACGACATAAATGCAAAGGACAAATTGCATAAGCATCACACAAAGGTTTCGTTCGGGACAACTTATTTGCTGCTTTCTAAAACGGCTTTTTAGAATTTTAATTAGAATTTTTTTTTCTAAAAAATAGTTTTATAAAGTAATAAAAAAACTATCCCAAACGAAGTCAAAATCTCCCGCAAAAAGAATACACAATTTCAAGAAACATAGAATAGATGGAATCCACATAATAACTAGCTATTCATATTACTATCATTGTCACAACTATAAAGTAGCGCAAATGGTAAGAATGTGTACGGATATGCTTTTGGCAGACGAAATCAGAAAAAGACTGCACTATGTCCCTTGCCCTAAACAAGACAATGCTATATTTCACCTTCAACACATAGTAATCAGTAGCAGCAGCCGTCTTATCCAGCCATTTAGAGCCTGCTTAATCAATTTTTCTTTGATTTTGATACCTATTAAGAGCTGCACCGGGGTTAATTTGAGTATAGCTAAATCGTTTTGAATTAGTTATAAATATGTGGAACTCGGCCAACCATTTTTCTTTGGTAGCCTGCACTTGTTTTACATGCTCAAACCATCTCAAATTTTCCCAGTACCTCTTTAAGTAGGTCTCACTATAATATTTATAAATCTAACCAGTTCAACCCTTGTCATTTTGTCTTTCACTAGATTCAGATGCATATTTAGAATAAAATAGCATTAGGAGTGACAGGCATCATGTCAGGACCCCAATTTCAACCAAAAATACTACAGTTGAAACTTAATGATTTAAGAATCTAACATGCAACTTTTCCAGGAGGAAGTAAATTATGATGCTTAACCCAGAAATGTTCCTTCTCACCATCCTACGGTTGCGGACTTGCAAGTTTCATGGATGTGTTTCAGAAATACTGCCCCATTTTCTGCTGATTCTAATCATTTGTGTATTTCAGTGAATCTACTGAGGAGAAACTGATGGGGACATCAGATCGTGGAGAGTCTATCAGACGTGGCCGTCGATCTACGGCCATGATTGAGTCATTGTATTTCTGAGTTGTTTTATGTATTTTCTTATTTATGATGTCATATTGTATTTGCTTTATTAGTTTCCCGTTGTACGTTTTTATTAAGGGAGGTCGTATGTAAACCCTAGGGGCATCGTCGTCCTTTTATTTTTGTAAGTCTTTGTACGAGGTTATTTATAGCCCTAATATTCTTCTTTTGAGATTAATGAATGATTGATTAAAATAATTCTTCTCTTTGCATGAGTTCTTGTAAGAGCTTGAGAGATCGGAGTGAGATCTCTAGGAGAGGGGGAATTGCGCATTTCCCACCAACCTTGACGAGTCGGGTTCGTGGTTATTCTTCCTTCTTCCCATCCTCTTTTCCCCTTCCCTAGACGCCGGTTTCAACCCCCACATCCCCACGGTTTCACCTTCCCACCGCCGGCCTCCATCCAGCCATCCGCCACCTCCCTTCATTCACCGGCCATCCACTTCCTCTCCAAGCACCTTTCCCCTTTCCCCCCTTCAACTATTCCTCCCTAAGTCCACCAAACCGCCGGCCCTAGCTCTCTTAGCCGACCTGTCCCGCTCATCTTCCCCTATTCCTTGAGTTTCCTAATTTAGTTGGAGTTAATTTAGGATCAATTGAATTTGAAATTCAAATTCTTTCCTAATTTTAACTAATCTATTTTTGAAAAGTTTCCATAAACAATTCCAAATCAAATTCTATTTGAATTTGATTTAATCCCTTGCCTAATTTAAGACTCCCTTGATTAGGCAACCCACTAATTAATTCCCTAAACCCCTCCTCACACCATGCCGCCGGCCCCCCTAGCCTAACCACCCCCTCTCTCTCTCCACTCCCTCTCTCTCTCTCTCATAAATTCCCCCCCCCCAAATTTGGGGAATTAAATTCCCCTCCTAATTTCTTTCCTCTTAATTTCAAAATATAAAATTTATTTCAAAATTTTGAATTTAATCATCTCCTCCAACCTAATCCTAACCCACGTGTGGCTCCCCTCTTTGGTCGAACCCTTCTCCTCTCCTTATCTCTTATTTCTTATGAGGATCCCCTTTCTCTCAAGAGATCTAAAAGCTTTGAAGGATGTCGCCGATACCACCACATACAACAAAGCAAATGCATGGCCGATCCGGAACTTGATTACGGCCTCTCCTATGACGAGCAAGGATTTGTTTGCATCTTACACTCGACCTTCTTCGACCTCAACCCGCGCATCGACCACACTGTAGAAGAGTACGGAGAGCGCAACTTGGATACCTTGGTCGAGGCTATTGAAGAGCAACTTGGAACCGTCGAGTGGAGGATTACAACCGATCCTTGACGAAGGTTTTCTAATCTCCTTCTTCTTATATTTCTTAAAGTCTAACCCCTTCCTTGTGATTTGATTTTAGTCATGAAGATTGTGTTTGCCTAATTCTGCCAAGCTTAGTAAACGTAGGGAATTGAGTGCACTTCATTTGTTTCTAATCTAATTGTTAGATTAGGGATTTTCGTTGAAGCTATTATATTTGCATGATATTATTTCCTATATTATTTTGATTATTCAAAGCTCTTGATGTGCAACTTAGCCTAAACGAAAATGACCACTCTTACGTTTTGTTTCATTGTTTTATTTGCTAATAGTTCTACTTGTTGGTACTCTAATCAATAAGTCGTGCAAGCTCTTTTCAAAATTATTTCAAGCATTGTAGTCCTACATCAGAAACACAAAAGAGTAGATTTGGCAAGCAACAAACCTCGCTGTACTTATTTTATGCTAATATCTATAGAGAAGGATCAGAATGTATTTAAAAGGTAGCGAAATAATCAGATTAAATTGGTAAAAGGCAAAAAACAAATATGAACAATAGTTAATGATGACCCGCCTGAGCTGCAATCCATTAGGTAAAGTTCCAATACAAGGAATACCTATTACTTCAAGATAGCCATGCCCTCTGAAATAAATAACAGCATGAACTTTTAAAGTATGTTCAGAGGAAAAAAAAAATGATACATAGATTATCAATGGTCGGTCAATGGTTGGATACCAGAACTTCCCAGTGGCAGCAATCACCTCCAGAATACTTCTAATCTCTTCAGGACTAGCATCAAGTTTCGGCTCTGCATCCCTGAAAGTAAAAATATAGGATTAAAGAATTTGAGCAATATAACATGAAATAAAAGAGCAACTTGAAAAATTTATAGCTGAAGCTTATTGTGAATGAAAATGGATTAAACTTTGTTAGGGAGATATCAAAAAAAGGGGCAAAAAAATTCTAAAAGAAAAATAAACTGTCAATACAAGCCCAGACACCCATCGCGCAAGACCAAATAATAATTACTCTCCATGTTTAAAAATGCTAATTACCCTAGGAAAATATATTTGTTAAGTATTTACAAATAACCACACAAGTCAAACAACCATAGGCTAAAGCTTGGATATGCATGTTAAGGCCTGATGGAGATAGAATGCCTCTTCATTCCCAAAATATGCTAATAATTAATACATGCTGGAAAAAAAAAACATACAGTTTTATGGATCCAGATTAACTTTCTCTTTAATTTTCTTGAGAATAAAAGAGAAATCAGCATATGGGGAATATATAGAGTTCAAGAGGGGAATCCAAAACATTGTGGGCTATGGCATGCATGTAGGAAGAAACACAAACCGCATGACAGATGCAAAAAATCAATGCCACTATGGATAAGATCGTAAAATAGAGGACGGTAATGGGATTCATGATTTGATTATTGTAGTGGAAACCTAGACTAAGTATGACAAGGTATCAAAGCTTTCAATGTAAATTAAATAATATCAACATAATATGAACTCATCGAAAAAAAATTGCAATGCTAGATCAAGGAGGGAGGATGATTAAGAAGTTCTCCAAAACGAATTAGAAAATACAAGACAAAAACTGGCACAAGCTCATTTGATCAAATAATCAACATTGAAGAATAGGAAGATGGATAAGCTCGCAGCAAATGAAATTCAATCCAAAATGATGAAACAGAGCATCACTCCAAGAATGCTCCACATGATGCCTTCATGATGTGAGTCCTAAGAAAATAGCATACCAGCTGAACAGTAGTTAGGGGTGGGGCCTCATAATTATCTTTTCTTTCATTAGGATAATTTATTTTCCTTCTTTTCTTGAAGGGGTAGATTTGTAACTATGGTTAATATAATCTTTAATAGGGTTGGCCTACTTAAACCCCTTTTACCTTTGGTAGAAGGCACTTATTTAGTTATTTTGAGTTTTGGTTTTAGGTTTCCTGAGTTTAGGAAGGAGTCCCCTTGTTTTGAAAAGGCAGAAAGAGGAGACTGTAGTGGAGAGCAGGCTTCCTCACAATTGATCGGAGCTTCTAGGTTTCTCACATGGCTGTTCTAGGAAGCATTCACTGATTCCAGTGACAGAAATCCAGCTAAGTATTTTTTTTCTCTTGGGCAGGGTTTCCTCCTAATGTTGATTGGAAAACAAGGATGACAGAAGAATATGCAGCTGAATTATGCAAAAAGGAATCCAAGGCCATCTAATTCTTGCATTATTGTCTATACATTTGTCTTTTCTTGCAGGTTCTTAGCAGCATTTTGGGAAAGAAAAAGGGATGTGTAGGAAGACAAAAATGTCAAGAACCTAGTTGGACTAAAGGGTGGATTTCAGCTGATGGGAGATTGGATAAGCTTAGAATTACAGTTTTTTACATACTACAGGGTCTTTGTTTTTCTTATTTCTTTCAACTAAGTTGTTTAATAAAACTTCATAGTCATTTAAATTTCTTATTTGCTTGCTGGATGTTGAGTTCTTAAGTGCAATGACTAATTTCTGAGAGAAGTAATCTTCTTGTAACAGCACGAGCCTTTGATTTTCTCCACTTGGTAAATCCTGACCTTGATCTTTTCATCAACATAATTCGTAATTAGTTTTACAAATATTCTTGACTTTAATCAAATATGATACAAAGTAGGTTTTGGATTCCAGTGTGAATTTCAATTGTTGTAATATCAATGGTAGCGATTGTATCACAAGGTTTCTTTGATTAAATCAACCATTAAACTATCGTTAGGCACAAATTCTTCATATTTTTTTTTATTGCATAGGAAGTTAATAAGTAATTAGATAAATTGTGATATTTGTTTATACGAGTTCCAAAACAAATTTGTGTAGCTTCACATTATGTATCATTTAATTGCATTAATAATAATAGACCTTAAGACATCCTATGTCAAGCAGATATTTTCAATATATATATATATATATATATGCAACTAATGCAAAATATGTGTGTGTACAAAGATATCATAACACAAAAAAGCATAATGCAACATATGCAACTAATTGAGAGGCAGTGAAAAACTGGTGGGGTTGAGACATGGTGTGTCCCCAACATTATGTCCTAGGTGTGTGATGGGATTATCCTGGACCAGTTCAACCAATTCCATTTTAGAAAAAGGTTAGGGCGGGTTTTTAGTGTCCTACAAGTCTTAAAAGTGTATTTGAGACATGTCAATATCCAATAGGAACATAAGGGGGCTCAATAAGAAGTGCGCTTCTGAATAGACCATCCATCTTTCATAACAATCTGATTTTGAAAAACAGCTCTACAAATTGTGGTTCATTAAATCCTGGCAACCAAACGGTACAACGCATAGCAACAAATGTCAAAAAAAAAAAAAAAGGTAAATCTCCACCCTCAAGTAGAAAAAAGTAGCCTTGGTCTTTAGGTCACATAATCATGGATGAGGCCAATATTTCACTAAACTTACATAAGTTTATGACAGTCCACATTTTCAGCAAGACAAAAGGCTTTAAGCACTGGTTCAAAGCATCCTAATTGAAGAGTAAAAAGAGCTGGTTTATTGAATTTATTAATAACCATCTGTTAGGCCTATTCAAATTTACAAAAGGCGGACCGGTGGGGTCTGCCCCCTTTAATGATGTCACCCATTTGTAGCAATGGGTAGAAGGGGTTTTGGGAGGCTAGTTTGAGAGGAAAAAGTTGAATGTGAGATGTTTGAAATTAGGACATGAATTGTATTAGTAAGGGGGCTGGTTGGAGGGAGTTTTCTCATACTTGAATATTTGTGTTCTCTTGAGTTCTTGGGTGTTTGGGCTCTAGATTGCTTTTCTAGAGATTTGGGAGAGAAAGATCCTCCTCTCGAATTGAGGATCGCTTGTATCTTACTTTGTCTTTATTTGGCTTGATTTTTTCATTGCAATCCATCGTTTGGGGACTGTTTTTCTGCCCAGATTTTGCATTATTCTCGCTGTTTTCACAAATTAGTGATAGGTTTGCTTGCGAACTCAAGTATTTCCCTTGGGGATTCTTGCGAACTCAAGTGTTTCCTATCAAATTGGTATCATAGCATCATTTTGGGACCATCGGCAACTAAATTTTTGAAATCTTTGAGGGTTTTTTGCATCCGGCAGAAGCTCTCTTGAGATCCTTGAGAAGAAAGATGGCCGAAAAGAAGGTCGAAGTGTTGGAAGGCGAAATTGGGCAAATAAATCGGATTTGGAGGAAAATTTCTTTGATTTTCAAAATCAAATCTCCTCCAACAATGAAAGGTTGGAAGGGAAGTGCACTTTAATGGAAGAGATGTTGAAGAAACTATTAGAGGTGAATACCAATCCGACAACATCGGAAGCAAGGGAGACCACCGGCGGCCATGGTATAGGAGGGAATCCGAATCCGTTTAGGGGGAGGAAAAATCCAGAAGTAGAGATCCTAGAGGGGGAGGATGACATGCCACCTCTAGAACCACTTTCTAGAGAAAAGATGAGCATGTGTTACAAAAAGAGGGGTGCTGATTTTGTGGGAAGAAGGGGGGATTTCCACCACTGAGGTACTGATTTTGAAAGAAGGAGAGGGAAAGTTGATGAGGACTATGGTTATGATCGCCGGAGGGAAGATCGTGATAGCTGGGGAGCACCTCCCGTTCGTGGCATGGGAGAATGTGGAGGATCCAGGGGCAACTGGGTTGACCCGAAGGTCAGAAAGTTGAAGATGCCCATCTTCGAGGGCGAGGATGGACATGGTTGGATATACAAGGTGGAACGGTACTTGTTCATCAATGGGGCTGACAGAGGAAAAGAAGCTGACAGCTAGGGGTGTCAATTTCGGGTCATGAGTCAGGTTCGGGTCGGACCCGGAACTGACCCGAGTTCAAACGGGTCGACCCTAACCCGACCCGGTTAGGTAAACGTGTCAGAAATGCGAACCGAACCCGACCCGGCGGGTTGCCGGGTTGACCCAACCCGACCCGGGAAAGCTGGTCGCGCTGGGCGAGTGAGGGCGGGGTCGCGCTGGGCGAGTGCAGGCGGGGACGCGCGCGGGGCGAGTGTGGGCGAAGTCGCGCTGAGCGAGTGCGGGCGGGGTCGCGCTGGACAAGTACAGGTGGGGTTGCGCGCGGAGAGGTCGCACGGTGTGGAGCGGTTGCGCGGGTCGCTCGGCACCGGGGCGTGGTCACGCCGTTTTTCGCGCGGCAATAGAAGAGATTTCGCACGGGTTAGGTTAAAACGGGTTCGCGGGTTGACCCGACAACCCATCGAGTCAATCCGAACCTGGCCCATTTTTCAAACGGGTCGGGTTCGGTCGATTTCTGGAACCCGAACCCGACCCGTTTTGAAATCGGGTCGGGTACAACCCGGATTTTTCGGTTCGGGTCTGAGTCGAGTTTTCGTGTCGTGTCAAATATTGACACCCCTACTAACAGCGGCAGGACTATGCTTGGAGGGAAAGGCACTGGCTTGGTACCAATAGCGGGACATGAGGCAACCCATCAGGAGCTGGAAAGAGTTCAAGGCGTGCTTACTGGAACGTTTTCGAACCGTAAAAGGAGGGGACTTCTATGAGCAATTCTTTGCCTTGACGTAAAAAGGGACAGTGGTAGAGTACCGTGATCGGTTTGAATACATAGCTAGCCGACTGGACCATCTATTTGAGACTGTGCTTGAGGGGAACTTCATGAAAGGGATCAAACCAAAGCTCATAGTAGTTGTTAGAGTGATGCGACTGCGCGACTTGGGGGAGGCCATGGAGTTGGCACAGCTCTTTCAGGACTAGAAGCATCTGGAGATGGGGGCTCGTGGCAGTAGTTCCGGGGGATCCTACAGGATGAATACTACTTTTCTAGCTCCCAAAGGAGCTATACCGGGAGGATCACGGGAAGTACCGAGGGAGAAGTCTGGAGGAGGAGGGCCTAGAGGACATTTTAAGAAACTGATAGAGAATGAGATCCAGGAGAAGCGGGCTAAGGGGTTGTGTTTCATGTGCGATGAGAAGTACATGTCAGGGCATAGGTGTAAGGACCGAACTCTTCAGGTTCTCACCGTCTGTGATGACGAGTAAGCTGAAGAGGGAGGTGGAAGCGGGTTAGAGACGGAAGAGGAGAAGAAGTTGCATTTGGATGTGGCAGAAGTCTCCCTAAACTCCTTAGTGAGATTCACTCCAAA
This sequence comes from Dendrobium catenatum, assembly GCF_001605985.2. NCBI lineage: Eukaryota > Viridiplantae > Streptophyta > Magnoliopsida > Asparagales > Orchidaceae > Dendrobium > Dendrobium catenatum. The sequence continues at coordinate 949,267 of NW_021320106.1, forward strand.
TCATACTATGAAGGTGAAGGGAGAGATAGTTGATAGGGATGTGGTAGTGTTGATAGATAGTGGGGCAACCCACAATTTCATCTCCACCCAAATTGTTGATCAATTGGAGGTGAAACTAGTGGAAACAGGAGGGTACGGGGGTGATGATGGACACCGAAAAGGTAGAAATGAACAGAGGAGTTTGTAGGGGAGTGGTGTTGACCATTCAGGGGATACAGGCGAGGGAGGATTTTCTTCCCTTTGAATTGGGGAGTACGGATGTCATCTTATGTTCTAGGTGACTTTGTAATGCATTTGAGCATATGCAGAAGAGCTTTTTTATATTACCATTTAGAATTTTGCATGTGTCGACTCACAACACCTACAACTAAGGTCTGGTCTAGTAATAGTAACATAAATCAATTTTCCATCAATTAATGAAAATGAGAGACATCTTCAAGCATTTCATTTTTATTTGCAATCTTATACGTGTCAACATGAGTAAAAAAAGATTTGAAACCTAACATAGAAATTTGTGCAAGTTACTGGTATACTTCCTCTAAGAGAAGGAAATTCCTCTTGTTGTATTAAATTTTATTCCTAAGAAGTATTTAGGGTGACCAAGATCTTTAGTCGGGAAAAACATTTGTACATAGTGATTTATTTTATTAACTCCATTTTAATCACTCCCAAAAAGAATGATGTCATCACCATAAATTGCCAAGATAAGAGTAGGTGAATTATATTATGACGAAGATGAAGTGACCTATTGTACCGACCTCCATATTATTAACTTTGGAAAATCAAACCAAGCTCAAGGACTTTGCTTAAGTCTATGTATGGCCTTCTTGATTATGCATATTATGGTGGCTTCACAAGGGTGAGCAACGAGAAAAGATGATGTCTCAAAAGAGAATTTAAAGAAGTAGGGAGAGGACTCATAAAAGGAGGCATCTATAAAACACGTTTGGTGGTGGAGTCATAACAATGGTAGCCTCTTCGAAAATGTAAGTATCCTAGAACAATAAATTTGAATGGCCCAAGAGATTTTGTCACTAGGTTGAAATGAATAGATAAAATAGTAATCCAAATACTTTAGATGTGAAAGAAAAAGAAAATTGTTTGAGCTAAAGAATAGATAATGGGGTGGCATTCCGACAAACAATAGATAGGATATAATTAATAAGATAGTATGCAATCAAACCTACAACACCCTAAAATAAATGTGGAACATTCATTCGAAAGATCAATGTTTAGGCTACAACGAGCAGTTGACAAAACTTGCATTCAACAATCTCATTTTGTTGAAATGTATAGGAACACAAAATATATTGATTGATCTCATTATCAATACTTAATGAGCAAAATTGAGACAATATAAATTCTAAAGCATTATTGGTGTGAAGAGTCTTAAGCATAGTAATGAACTCTATAGTAGGTGCAAAATATAGAAAATAATTAGAACTGATAGATAAGTAATTATACTCATGTGGCAAAAGAAGGTTTGCTAATGAAAATAAGTTTTTAAAGTCGAGGTAAGGACATGACTTAAACCTCAAATATTCAAATGGACTAACGCTACTAGGACTTCTATGTGAAAGAGCAAAAAGACATTCAATGATACTTATAGAGCTAGCAAACATTACATTCAAAATTGAACCATCTTATCTTTCCCTTTTGCTGCGCTCAAATCAGAATAAAGATAAAGGTTGAACTATGTATCAGTCTCTATTTTCTTTTCTCATTTTCAGTTCATCCCACGGAATACCTAAAATGACAGTCACCTTAACTCAATTTAACAGTAAATAAGTAATAACTTAAAACGTTGAAAAAGGAATCGGTTGAAGTTCAAGGACTACAGAATTTTGGATCTGGCCCATTTACAGAGATAAAAAGCAAAAACAATCTTGTACTTACTCATGATTTAAATTGTGTGCAACTTTTTCTTCTGAATGATGAACCAAATCATTAAAAGAAAGTGCTGCGGTATTTGAATCCTCTGTGACTTTGCTCTCCATTGCAGGCCCGTCCTCAGCACCCATGAAGAAATGTGTGCTGTGAAAGTCATGACATAGATTATTTACATAATATACAGAATGACTAATGCTTCTGGAACGTTAACAAGAAATTTTATAGATTTATTTCCCGAAAAAAAATCTAAGCTTGCATTTAGCAGGTCGACATTTCCAAAACTATATTGTGAAGTTTGCCTGCAAATTAGAAAAATTTGCAAGAAAATATACTCCGTTAGAAGGTTTAGGATAATCTAAGATGCCATTATTTTACCAATACCATTACAAAAGAAACAATTCTCTAAAATACTAGAGAGGATAGAAAACAACTTCTAATGGAGCAAGAATACCTTAGATTGCATCAGGCTAATGTAAATGCAAGATCATGCTCATTCCAATCTAGGTAACAACTAGCCACACAAGAAACAATGAACAGTTAAAATCAGTAAGATATGCATTGAAAACATAATTAGATATGTGCGTTAGGCCGGCCCCTCCTTGGCCGGCTAGACAGGTCCAACATAGACCGGTCCTCACTTATTCCAGGCGGGCCCCACATTGGGCGGACATGAGGAGAGGGGGGCAGATGCCTTGTGGGCCCATGCTTGGGTTTAATTCAAGCGTGGGGGGGAAAGTTTGAATGGAGGGGGGATTAGTCCCTAGTAGTGGTAAAAGAAAAAGGTATAAACCCATTTTCTAAATGATGAACAACAAATCAAGTGTACAACATATGAACTTTGAACCACTGAATCAAACAAATAAACATTGAGGGGCTGTTAAGCATCCTACTTTAGGTATGATGTTAGCAAGATTTAGTTTACATCCTGGCAAATAAAATTCAGGAAACTTTAAGTTCTAATATTTTAATAAAACTCATTCTAGCATCTTTATTGGTTAAACCAAGGATTTGTGAAACAACGCCAGCACGCAAACACCAGGATTCAACGAATTTCTCTCTCAAATCTAAATTCCTGAAAAAATAGCCGAATAATTTATCAGGGGTTCGCATGGTTCAACAGTTCCCATCTCATACAGTTTTCAGCTTTTAATTCTGACAAAATTTAATAAACCTGGTTCTGCATTCACTTTGCATAGCCAAACAGGCACAGCATCGAATTTAGCGAAAAACAATTTAATCCACTGAATAAAAAAAAATCAATATAGAAAGCGTTCGAGTTTAATTTAGCGGGCCAAGAAGAATGGGATTTCATCTTTCAAACAAATAATTAACCATAAAAATGACAGCAGAAAATATCTTTTGGGGAAAATCGAAAAGGAGATACCATCCATGTAGGCGTTTATGAAGATTAATGGTGTACTCCCTTGTCACGACCTCCTCTTTCCGACCTTTGCTCCCCTTCTCCACCATCCTTTCTGTGACGGCGCTTCGCTCCCTGAAAATACCGACCAGCTATTGGCGATGAAACCCTAGTTTGTGCGGGCGGAAGTCGTATTTGTATGGTTCGCTACAAGAATCCTGTGCACAGTTATTTGGCTAGAAAATGGGGACCACTGCCATATATATATATATATATATATATATATAGGCAATGACAATGTTAAACCAAGCACTTGAAGGTTAAAAATTCATGGCATCGTTTGAGGGGCCAAACAATCTCTAATTCTTGCATGATTTTAGTAAAAACAAGCATCTTGTCATCTTGATAAGAGGAATTACGAAAATAAGATCACTCAAATCTGATGAAATTTTGGCACTTAAATGCCTAAAGAACTCATTTATGATCAAAAGAATAAATATGGACCATTTGACTGAGTGTTTGGAGATTTTGGCTAAAATAATTAAAAAATCACTCTAAAAATGTATTAATAATCCTTTATTTTTCACATGAGATATATCTTGACCTGAAGTTTGAGAAAGCTATGCATGGCAATCTAGATTGGAGATCATCGCAGGTAAATATTATCGCATGACCACTTTTGACATCCTTTGTCGCCTACTATCACCCAACCGTTGTCAACTATTATCTCATGAGTGACGACATCTTTTAACATACCATTACTAATAAGGTCAATGCACGACTGACCGTCATTGACACAAATGCTAATGCACATCATTGCTAACAAGAAAAATACATCATCAATACCAATGTCGATACATGTCATTTCCAACAAGATTAATACACCTCATCGACACTAAGGTTGATGTGTAACAATCCAAAAAAATATGAAAAAAAAAAAATTAAATGAAAATTTGAATTTTTGTTTGCACTAGAGCGTTGCGGCGCTAGGCTTGAGAGCACCTTAGGGTGTGACATGATGCATGTCGTCAACATTAACATTGATGCATGTCATCGCCAATATGTATACTATCAACACCAAAATCAATGCTCGCTATTGCCAACAAGACTGATGAACGTCGTTAACATCAATGTCAAAGCATGTCATTGCCAAAAATTGTCAATGCCTAATATCAACACTAAGACTTATGCTACACTTTGTTGCTAATCTCCTCTCCTCTAAGGAGTACAATCGAACACACCTAAAATAATCTCTTGAATGCAACTCCAATGTCTTAAAGCTCCTCGAACTTCCACCATAGAACTCACTCTTCACAATTCATGTTAACTATATTATGTCAACTTCTTCCCCAATCGTGGGAAAAAAACATCATTTGTAATATATAATATACATTAGTGAAATCATTCCAACTAAACAAATCCCCAAAATGTATCTCTTTTCAAAATTCTGAGTAAAAAACTATTGCTTACCATGAACTACTCTCAACTTATCTTATCTATTTGGGTGAAAAATCATCATATAATACTAAGATGATAAAATCTCTCTACTTTTGTGAATATTCAAACATGCAACAATCATATCCCCATAATTTTCAAGCAATTCATAAACATACCGATATACACGGGAGAAAAAGTCTTGGATTAACAAGATTATCAATATAAACTATTGGAAAGAAAAGGAATGCTTCATTTCCTTCTCCATAAAATCTAATTTCTGAAAACTAATAAGTTTTGGAGCACAAACAAGTCTCAACCCTGACTTCTTATCAAACTCATCTCAACAATGAGCATTTTTTCCATTAATCATAAAATTGGACATTTAAGCAATAATCAAATTGGGCATTTAAGCAATAATCAAATTGGACATTTAAGCGAACCCTAAATACCTAGATAAAAGAGAAACTCACAAGCAAAATTCCTCCTTGAATAAATAGAAATACGAAAAAAAGGCCACCAGAAGGATTGAAGGAATGGGAAATGAGGTAGACTCCAGCAAAAAAGTCGAGGTTAGAGTTGCGACGGAGGAACCAGACGCCGCGAGCGGAAGTTCTGCCGCCAGCCTACGGTCTTGAAATGGCCACCCTAGAATGAAGAAGAAGGATCGATGATTCAGATGGTGGCAAAGCCAGCCGGTAGAACAGGAAGGCTCGAGGAAGAAGGGTATCAGCCAAACCGAGCGCCTCAGATTCTAGTGAAGCTTCTCTCTGGTCTCTGTATCCTCACCATAAAATTAATGATAATAATCTCATCGAAAGTTTTATAAGCAAAAATTGCATGATTAAGAGATCCATACCCTTCCACGGTTCCACCTAAACGGATTCGTACATTTGATCGAACCTCAATATTTATTCAAATAAAAATCTTTACTTTATTTATTTTTAATTCAATATGACGTTCATACAATCGGCAAATTATTGCGTCAGGTCACCTGACAGTGCTACAGTAAAGCGCAGATTACTGTAGACAGAGAGAGACCGAACGCAGAGAAAGCATCTCTGCGTTCGGTCACCTGACGCAATAATTTGCCCATACAATCATACCTCTATCCAAACACATCAAATTTTTCTAGAAAAACTCTTGGTTAAGTATTGATATTTCATCATAAAATTATCTTGATCGTGCACGAATCTCGATAAAAAATCAAGTTGGAAACTTCCAAAATTAAAATTAGGACCATCATTTCAGCAAACTTACAGTCGAACTCAACGTCTCAGAAATACAAACCCAATGGCACCAAATTCGATTCAATCCGAACCCAAATAAGTCCAAATCAAGGATCTGAAGCGCTAATGGAATGTTCGAACCACAATTTGGGTTACCAAACAATTCCCAAACATGACGTTCTTATAGTCGAATCGAGCGGCTCGACGAGACGAATGCAACAAACCTAAGATCGCCAAATTCCAACATCATTAAGACCTTCAAATGTCTGACAAATTATACATGATCAAGAGATTCAATATCGGCTGTCCATCCAACCACTCCTCATTTACCCTTGATCTCTCACCTATTTACGGGTCATGCCACTCTAGAAATCTACAAATAGACCCCTCCTTTCTTTTGAAATGGGAGGCTCCAAGCAAGAGAGCAAGAGAGAGATCGAAGATCGCTCATGACTCATCGCTCCTCCTCAACCACCGTCGAACTCCTGCCGGACCACCACTTGAGGCCCGAACTTTCGCCGGACCACCACCTGAGGCCCGGTCTTCCACCAGACCACCACTTGAGGCCATGTGCTCCACTAGGCCACCACCTTACGCCCGAACTTATACCAGACCACCACCTGAGGCTCGGACTACCACTTGAGGTCCTGTGCTCCACCAGGCCACCACTTGACACCCGGACTGCCGGACTACCGCTTGAGGCTCTGTGCTCCACCATGACACCACCTGAGGCCCGGTCTTTTGTTGGACCACTACCTAAGGTCTAGACTTCTGCCGGACTACCAACTGAGGTCTGGAATTTTGCTGGACCACCACTTGAGACCCGGACTTCTGCTAGACCATCACTTGAGGCCCTATGCTCCACCAGGCCACCACCTGAGGCCTGGAATTCTGCTGGACCACCACTTGAGGCCACGGGGCTCAATCAGGACACCACCTGATGCTTGGAGTTTTGCAGGACAACCACCTAAGTCTCAGATTTCTACCGGACAACCACTTGAGGCCCGAAATTCTATCGAACTACAAATTGAGACTAGGACTTTTGTCGGGCCACCACTTGACATCGAGAGTTCTCCCGGAGTACCACCCTTCTACTACTGTCTTTCGGACCCCTGTCCCCTGCCGACTATGCTCCTTCCGACCTCCATCACCAGACAACGATTTTTATGACCCGGTCTCCTACCTACTACAGTCTTTCGGACCCCTGTCCCCTACCGATTATGATCCTTACGACCTCCATCACCATACAATGGTCTTTCTGACCCTGATCTCCTACCAACTACAATCTTTCGGACCCCTGTCTCTTGCCGACTATGGCCCTTCCAACCAAACAAATATGTCTATGTTAATTATTTTAAACTCCCACCATATAATGCACTCTATATGATGTACATTTGTGACATCAAGCTAATACCTTCTCCTAAGGAAGGGCATCATTTGTAATTGACTGCAAATACTAGTTGGTTTATTCAAATTGGGCCATACCCCGTGATTTTTTCCCCTTTTCAGGGGTTTCCACGTAAAAACTCTGTTATCTCTTATAAACGCTACACTCTCTCTCTCTTATATGCTTGTGTGCTGGATCTTCATACAATGCTAAGACATTAAACTATATATTTCTCTACCGCCGCGAATACTCTATGACACAACAAGTATAAAAGAAAACCTTTTGACACAGTAAGTCATATTTACTTAGGCTTCATTTGGGATGGCTTTCTTACTATTTTCTAAAAGCAACTTTCTAGTTTATAGTATAAATAATTTTAGTTTAAAAAATTTAGGCTTCATTTGGGATGGCTTTTTTACTGCTTCTTAAAGTAGTTTTATAGTAAAAAATTGCAAAAGCAATAAATAGTAAGAAACTCATCACAAATGAAGTTGCTTTATAAAGCAATAAAAAAGTTGTCTCAAACTAAACCTTAGGCACTTATCATAAACTTACTATATATGCATTTTGGCTATGTTTATATAACTTGCTTATTTTTTTTAGCATTTGCGTCATATTCAGATCCTTAGTCCATTTAATATCTAAGCATATGATATTTTTCTTTAATGTTTAAAATCTATGAAATTTCTAAGTATTCAGAACATAAATGAACAGTTACACGTAATGAATAATGAGTTGGTTGTATCTACTCCATCAATTATTCTTTGTAATATAGAATGAGTACATTTTTAGCAGTTTGAGTCATTCAACACTTCTATATACTAAACGGAATGAGATCATAGACTTATGATAACTTGGTATGATGTAATGGTATGTTGTAATGGTTAATCATTATGATGATTAATACAACGTCATATCTAGGTCTTATACGATTTATAAAAAAATTATATGAATTTATCATATTAATTTAATTTTAAATATTCCAACTTAGTTCACTGACTTAAAATAAGGGGCCCACTCTCCCACCACACATTGCCCTAAACTACTTCCTATAAACATTTAACCACTTCTACTTGAAGGAATTTAGAATTTTCAATTGAAATATATATAGGAATGCTATTTACATCATGCATTCTTATTGTAAGAAAGGATTATTATGATTGAAAACCAAAATTTGAAAGGGTTTGGTGAAACATGTTTTTCCTCTCAGAGCTAGTGGCTAGTGACTTCCTTGGTGAGAGGTATTTCTTTTTGATAATTTCCTTCTATAGCTCAAGATATAGATAACTACTAAAACTACAAACCTTTGGAGAAATTAATTCTTAGGCTAAATCACACCAAGTGGTTATTGAAATGATTAAGACGAGGCTCACATTCTAAATTCGACTTTAGGAGTGTTTTAAATATGAAATTTTATGTATATTTCTTATCATTATCAAATCATAAATTTTGCTATAAATTGTGAACACTTTTAGATGCCACTATGCTAATAATTATTGCAATCAAAAGTATATTTCATGACAATATATAATGGGATGATGCATTTGACCTAATTTATTATTTATTCTATATATTAATCATGAAATATTATAAAGATAAATTGATTGAGAGATAATTGGAATGGACCTTAATTCCTTGGATCTACTTTTAGATTAATATAATACACATGTAATTTATACTATATTAATCTTAAAATAGATCAAATAACTTTCAAGAAAATCTCAATTAAATATTTGAAGAGGATATCACAATATTTTTTTCCTTTTTTATTTGCCCTACATCCCAAAAAAAAAAAAAAAAAAACTTTATAGGTCTTATGATTTATATGATTGGAGAAATACTTCCGCTATTTATATTTTTAAAGGAATATATTTGAAAGTTCAATTTGGATGAAATTAACCTCTATTGCATTCACAAACTTTTTATTGAACTCCATCGTGAAGGAAAGTTGTTCAAATGCAAACTTTAGTTTAACTATGGCTCAAATGTAGTTCAAACCTTTACTTGAACTCTAACATTTGAACCTCCATATGTCCCACGATGTCATTCCCAATGAGTTTCATCGACTACCGCTAATCTCATGATACCTTTCCATCGAGCTCTAACATGTAGACTACTCTTATGGCCACATGTAGCCAATCTCATTGTTGCTTTCGCTAGCATGCTCTGCCACACATCACTAGTCAAATGATGCATTCCCTAACAAGCATAGTCCCTCACATTCAATCAATCCCGACATTGCTTTCTCTTATGAGCCTTGTTGCTTGTTGTTAGTGAGCCCTATGTGCAATGCCTTCCTTGATGATTCATTTATAAAGCCTTCCTCATCAAGGTTCAAATGATAGAGCGATAAGTTGTCTTATGATGCATTATCAATGAGAGTTGAACTACGAAGATTTAAATCTCAGTTCAAATTCTTTTCACGATGAATTTCAATAATAAGTGCAAATATAAGAGTGATAGTTTTATAAAAACAAAATTCCAATCATAATTGTCACAAAAGAAAGTTACAAGTGGATACTTTTTTTCAATTATGTTTGTATTATAGGACTCATGTAGTAAAAGAAAAATAGGGTCAAGTTTATACATTTTTTCAACTATATTTGTACTCTAGGATGTGTAGTCAAATTTCCCTAAAATGCCCTGCTAAATTAGAACTTTTATTAGGTCCGGTGTAAGGACGTAGAGGAACGTCCGGTCGGAGGCAACATCCCGCCAAAAAACTCGATATTTGCTCGGTATTGCTAGATATTATTTGATAATAACGAGGAATACCGCTCTGTGAAGACCAATACTGAGTTATACCGAGCTATACCGAGTAATACTGAGTTGTACCGAGTTTTTCCTAGGTACAGCTTTTGTATAACTCGGTATAACACGATATTGGTCTTCACGTGATGATATTCCTCGTTATTGTTTGTTATTGCTCGGTGGGTATTTCTCATTTTTTGATGCGATTTGACCTCCGACCGGTCGGTGGAGGACGTAATAATTGTTCGCTAAATTGATCTACTCTGTTGGGCTCGGCCTGGTCCAAATCCTATCCCCTGCTTGCTCCTTAGCGGTGCATTTAGCTAGAAACGTTGAGGACATACTAGTAATTTCAAATTGCAACCCTAATGCCTCAAGCCGTCGCCGTCTTCAATATAAATGTTCATACATACCCTTTTTCTCAGCGCCTCCCTATTTGGATCGGCGGAGTTCGATCCAGCCTTTGTTAGTAAGATGAAGCCTGCAATTTATTTACTCGTTCTTCTTCTTTTTTGATCAATTTTTCTTCTTTGTCATTCTTCTATCGAGGCTTTGATGTGCAAATTACTACCTATTTTCTGAGAAGCGGAAGTTTTATTCCCTTCTCTGATTAAGTGTAACCAATGGATCCTACTGAGCCTCTCATGTTTCTATTTCGTGATCTTCGAATTCTTTTTTTTCCGTTTGCGGATCTAAATCACGTTGATGTGATGATATGATTTTCGGAAAGATTTTTCGAGACGACTAAATATATCAGACTACAATTATCTGATCAGCGGATTTATGCATTCTTTTGATTGTTTAAGTGTCTCGTCGTTTAGAATATGTTTTAAAAGATTGCAGATCCGTGTACCACTAAGCCGATGCGCTGGACCATTCGGGAAGAAGGTCGCATGGCACGGTGCACGGAGATTGATGATGGTCTGCATGTCTGCTCGCTAAGATGCCTTTGGGCTATGATCCGTCGGGCCTGGATTTGACCCATATTTTGTAAAATCTGCCGTGAATATGCACGATGCTCGAATCCCTTTCGCGTAGCTAATCTGATTTCTTTGGTTTTCAGGTTTAGTTTCGCTACTTTCTCTTAAGCTTTTCTGATCTGGTTTGCTTTTTGGCTAGGATTTCAATTGTAGATTTACTGTCTTAATTTTACCTTGTTGAGATGTCAATCAAGTTGATGTTAAGATCAGGATAAACATCAAATTTATCTTTCTGCAAATATTAGTTTCTGTATGATAACTTTTTTCACAATGTGGAAAAAAAATCGATAGGAAGCTAAACAACAACAGGCTGCAAGATGGATTTAGAAAGTTTTTGATGTTTTTATCATTTAGCAGCTAGCAGTTTTGCTACTAGAATTAAATTCTTGTAGGCAGTACAAACCAAAATCAGTTGCAAGAATCTGATTCCAGTTCAAAAAAACTTTTCATCTATGGGTCAACCTTGATCTCAATTTCTTTATTAGTTATATAAGAATTGATGCAGGTGATTACATGTGAACTTATTCAATAGAAACAAATCATTCAAAAATAGCTTGAAAGAATTTGAACGGAATAAAATATGCAGCACGGGCCTCTAGCAAAAATTGAAGAAATGAAGTTGAGGAGATCAAGCTGAAATTTAGATAGAAGTCCTCCTTCACCGACGATCCACATTGATAGTTTAAAACTCTCAATCTTCCAGTAGAATCCTCTGTGATTTCTGCTAATAAATCACACTGTAACAAACTTTTTGGGACTGTTTGGCAACCAGCAGGATTCAACTCATGAGGGATTTACGAAAAAGTTGTTTGGCATTTATGTTAAATTTTGACAAATTGATTGACTACATGTTGGTTTATCAACATCTTCATCAAGTACATTATAAGTAGTTTATCTGATGAAAACTGGAACAAAAAGAATTAATTTTGATGTAAAAGCTGTGTAAGATTTTTTTTTTTTTGGAACCGGCAATAAAAACTACAGTACTGCACCATCGTGAATTTCATAATTTTGATATTCTCATACAATGTTTTTCTGAAGCTTTATCTTCCATCTCATCATTCTATGCACAACAGCATTCTTTAATTACCCATCCACAGAATCAATCAACAAAGTAACCAAGGCTTAATTAAATATAATAAAAAGTTATGAACGTTAGGAAATTTTATTATTTTATAAATTAATTATTAAATAGGTTAATTATTATCATATATTTTATCTTTTTAAATATAATAAATCTAAGAAAATGTTTAAAAAAAGTATTAATATCGATCTGAAGTTTTACTGAACAAAATTAATGAAATATTCGAATAATTATACATTCAATTTATGTTGAGTCAATGATCTATCACGAAGATTTTTAGTGAAAGATATTGTTCTATAGCTTTGACATTAAAAATCCGTATAGTATATATTTAATAAACGTAGGGTCAAATAAAAGGCCATATTGGTTAATTAATTTTAAATTAATATTTATTTTGCACAAAAGAAAATTTTAAATTTGCATGTAAATAAATATATTTATTTATTCTTTGCTTTTAAATAAGTCTTATGATTTATATCAGAATTTATGATGACATTTTATTTAGAAATTTATTATCTCAATGAAAATTTATGAGAATAATTTATTTTCGTCATGAATTAAGTTGGTATCTCCCCCAAGAATTGGCTCAACTGTTTTAATTACTAAGTTTTTTTTTTAGTAAGTGATTAAGATGGTGATCATGTTGAGAATTTTATGAGAATTGGATTACACTTGTGTTGGTTAGTAAAAGATCCATGAACATAAGGAGGGATAAAATGTCTCTGGAATTTTTTTGATCTATTATAATTTTTGTTAGTGCTTCTTAGATGAGCTCAAAATATGCTTACAAAATGAATGTGGTTAAAAAAATCATATTAAATAAGTTGAAATCATGCTTCAATTATTAAGAATCATATTTCCTATAGTAAGTCAATTCAAATCCTGTTTTAATTTATCAGAAAATTCAAATTTTTAGGGGCCCCTTGAGCATAAGGCAGTTCCGCCCTTGATGATGATGATATGATATGGATAGTTTATTCTTGTTGGGTCTGAAAGTATAACCACACGGTGAAAAAAAAATGAAAAAGAAAGAACATTAGGATTTAACATATTTTGAACCAAACAAATCCTCTATGAAAATGAAGAAAAATTTATGCACATCTTTCTTCTTGCTCACTCTCTCCTCTCTTGTATCGTTCTCAACTTATATCTAAATAAGAGATACACAACCACAATGGGATGCAACCCTTGAAACGCTACAATGCTCCACATTATGTTTTTTTTTCCAAGCTGGAGCACTCGGGTACCTAATGGGCGCTTGGATACAAAACGTTGGGCGCTTAGGTATCCATTGTCAGACATTGTAGGAAAAAAGAATTTCGGTTTCACAGCACTTGAAACCAAGTAAGGGGAGGACCCCCTTGTGACCCTGCAATGAGCTCAAAATATTACTCATATAAGACAACAATACAATTCTATTGATCAACATAATCAAATTCCATATAGGACTACCAATTCTATCAAAGTTCGAGTAATTAAATATGATTTGATTATAATGTGGCGCCTTCAAAATGCGGCGATCTTGTCATGATCGATCGTCTCCCTTGGCCTCAATCGTTAGTTCATGAAACATCAATCTTAATAAAATCATTGAAGATATACTTAATTAGAAGCAATAATAATTAAACTTTTATTTTATTTATCAATAGTACTTAATAGAGAACGTTACATTGAATCCATGCATTAAGAAATCAATTGAACTCAGACATCTTATTTATATCGATCTCCACACTCAAAATCCCCCATACATCCTTCAAACAAGCAAACAGGAAAGTACCGATCGGCCCTGCAGCTTTATGGGTAGATGCAAGTTCCTGATGCTGCAAAAAACCATTATAAGACAATAATTAATATCAAAAACTGTATTAAAATATTACTCTTAAAAGAGTTACAGAAAACTGATCCTTACAGGGATCTGATAATGAGAACATTGCGTCGCCACCAAAGTTGCAAGCGCTGGTCCGAGAAGAATGAGCCTTGTAATATAGATTGAAGACCACAGAAGCATGGCTTACGAGATCATTTGGTTGATAGCAAGATCCACCTGGTTGTATTGAGCTGCAATCAATCCATGAGCATATGATGTTAATCTCGTTCTGTAAGTTCCCAGGATTTGCGCCTGGATACGCTATGCACCATCTCTTTGCCTGCAATATTAGGAGAATATTCAATATTTTTCTGCAGGTTCCAGGAATTCTTTTGTTTTTACGTTCTCGCAGTTGGTAAAAATAAAGTAAATAACGTACGATAATCGGCTTCGTTACTGCATGCAGAGAACCTGGAAAATAGAAGAAGATATTTCAGTTTTGTCATAATTTTTTTTTATTATTTTTTTTTCAGTTTTGTCATAATGTATTGTATGTTGTTATTATTCTGACTGTAAGACAATTATGTTTCATATTATTTAATGTCTTTCATGCACTTTGTCTGGCTATTTTTTTTTTCATAATCTTGCAGTTAAAATATTTTAATCAAGTGATCAATGACAAAAATGAAATAAAAAAAACTGTCCTAAACGACGACTTGATGCCTCTTGCGAAGATGTTTTTTGAAAATTAAGGCTACTTTTGAGATGGTTTTTACTATTTCTTAAAGTAATTTTTTAGTGCAAAATTTAAACTTTTGTACTAAAAAATTATTTTAAGAATTAAAAAACCTGTTTCAAACGAAACTTAAGTAGCAAGCTCTCGCTGCTTGACCTTAGGGGTGTCAATTTGAGGTTACGGGTCCGGTTCGGGTCCAAAAATAGATAAAAAAAACAGGTCAAAATGGATCAACCTCGAGTTTCCGGGTCAAAAACGAATTTTTGGGTTAAAAACGGATCAATTTTGGATTTCTAGGTCAACTCAAACCCTACTTGATTTTTGAAATAGGTTGATTTGTTGAACCTACAATTAAATTAATTAAAATAAATGTAGAATTTACCAACAATTAAAAAATGATAAATATGACATATATACACACACTAATTTTATAATAGAATTAATATTAAATTATAATTGAAGCTTTGTTTAGATAAAACAATTGAAGCCATGTAATAATAATGAATATTATTAAGTAAAAAGGCTCTCGGATAACTTAATTTATGATTTTTTAGTTAAAAAAATTTAATCAATAAAATTTTTATTAAAAAATAAATTTGAAAAATAATGAAAAAATTGTACCAAAAGATATCATAAATAACATAATTTTACATTAAAGCTTGGTTTGGAATACCATTTTTTACCGTTACTTAAATTTAAAAAAATAGTAGGAAAGCCATCCCAAATAAAACCTAAAACTAAAAGCTTGCTATCTATAACGTTAAACCTGTATATATTACCGACTACAGGAGACGATAATTCAAAAATAATGGCCATAGCAGCCACAACGTATAGGAGACGAGTCGAAGCCATATTTCCTCGTAAAATTCTTCTCTCGCGTACAGTTGCAGAATCTCTATATGTGTGATGAACTCTGTCGTGTTTGCTTATATAATAAATCGTAAGGCTTTTATAGTGAAACTCTGTTGAGCGGCGAGGGGCTGTCGACGGTCGAGAGAGAACGACGGGGGGCAGTGACAACCTAACAGTGACTCTGCATTGCTACTGTCGGCCAAAAAAAGAATACTGCTGAGTTAGGCGCATTTTATTTGCAGTAAAAATAAGAATTTGAGTTTTTTTTTTGTTGGAACGGGATGTCTACCCGCTGCTATCTTTTTAGGAGGCGTTTGGTAGCGTAACTAATCCCTCGGACTCGAAACCGGTTGGATTCGGGTTCAACAATTCGACCCATTTCAAAAATCAGGTCTGGTTCTGGTTAACCTTTTGACCCGAAAGTGACCCGAAATCGATCCCTTTTTTACCTGAAAATCCAATTTTGAACCGAAGACCCGTTTTGACCCTAAAAGTGGAGTTCGACTCATTTTTTTGACCAAAAAATTAACAATTTTTTTTACGATTCTGAGTCATTCAAGTAGTATCAGGTTGACCCGGACCCGAAGCGGGTTAGGTTCGGGTCCAAAAAATCGACCCGTTTGCAAAAAAACGAGTCGGGTTCTGGTTGACCCGAATAGTGTCGGGTCAATTTCGGGTTCGACCCGAACTTGACCTGTGACCCGAAATTGACACCCCTATGTGCTACATCACCCTCTCGTTCATTACAGTTGTTCGGTACTGCTCGGTACCTCCCAGAATCACTGACGTTTTTGATTGGTCTCTGGACATAGAGCTGTGCCCGGCCTCCACACAAAATTATTTCTCCCCTTATAGACCTCTAAATCAAGATGTATTATTGATGTCTTTTGATGAATGAAGATATTTGAAAAAATTAATTCTATATCTTTTAGGATTGTTTTTTTAAAAAAATTTAAATATTATGATGCCTATGCCTCCAAAAAATTTGAATGAAAAAAATTATATATTTTTTGAAAAATTTAAATGAAAAATTAGATAACTTTTGACTCTTACACTTTCTAAAATTTTTGTAAAAAAATCATGTATCTTATGAGGCTGAAGCATTAAGAGATTTTAAAATAAAAAAAAAAGGGATTTACATACACATCAGTACATCACATGATATCATTCTATTTATATATTTAATACCTAAAATTTTAATATTACATATATATCATCCATAATTTACTTCTAAATCAAATTTGGGTAGCTGAAATAAAATATATGAGCGGTAGCAATCAGTGCCAGGGCCATAATTTTTTGACATGAGGCTCAATTATAAATGCTAAAAAATCCTTAACCATTTTCTTCCGAGCTTGTGATTGGCATTGGCGGTTGTTAAAAAAAACTGTTAAACTTGCTACGTAAAAAAAATATTTTTAATAATATTGACAATGAATTGATTGCACAACGATTTTAAAGTATAAAGGTTCGAAGGGTAAAACTATAGGTGTATTTTTAATTGTGAGTTTTTTATCAGAGGGGACTTTATAAATAAAAATAGTACCAAAAGATAAATATTATTTTTCTTAGTCTCCACCATTTTTTTGAGCAAATTCTTCAATTCCTCTTAAATTGTTGAATGCATCACTTGACCTCATATCAATGATAAAAATCTCAAGTTGACTATCTAATATAATGAGATTTATATCTGAAAATTTTGATGAATAAAATTTAGTTATGCGTACCAATATTTGTTAGTCAAAAGTTGAGATTAAGTTATATGGATTCAAACATGTCATACACATAAACAACTCATTATTTATCTCATCAAATCTATTGTTAAGCTCTTGAAATTGCATATCTATAACTGAATAAAATAACTCAATTTTATGATTCCTGCTTTCATATTTTTATCTATCTTAATCAATTTTTTAGAGAATCTTCTTATTGCTAGTTATTATTGCTTCTTTTTTTTTTTTAGTTGAAACCCACAAGAGGGGCCTACGCATTAATAGAAAAAAAGGTTACAAGGTCATTAGAAGGATCATCCAGCTCTCTACGCTCATACGAGCTACAATCAAAAAGAAAAATAAGTCCTACGAGCCAGTGGATCCTTTTTCTACCATTACAAAAAAGGTATAATTTAGAGCTGGTCTGCAAGATTCTCTCATTCAGCATACACTTCCTGCAAAACAGAATAACAAAATTGAAAGTGCACAAAAAAATTCTAACCGAGAGCAGATTGCAATTGTGGACGATTTGGAGTTAGAAGAAAAGAACCTGCAAAAACCTCTCCAAAAAATGGTCTTAGAAACACATTTAGAAACAGAAGAAGAAACAGCAACAACCGTGAAGAATTGCCCCATGGAAAGCAGGTTTTCCATATTAATATAAAAAAACTTTGCCAAAAGATCATCTATAGCCCAGTTGTTCACCAAAAACAAGTTCACCTTACCATTGCAGAACTTAAAAATACCCCAGAAAGTCATATCCTCACCAAATATAAAACATAAAACATAAGAAGATACAAAAAACTCCTGAAACAGAAACCTGCATAACACCATCCTGACAAACCCAGGGACGGAAACCCAATACCAAAAAATAAGCAGCCAAATAACAACAAACAGCACCCCAGACACCAAAAAACTCAAATTAACCATGCCGAATATAAGGCAAACCCACTTTATCTAACAGAATCATGCCCTTAAGAGGAGGAGGCAGATTAGTAACAGAGAAATTCTGAAAAATGGAACTTTGAGCCCCATAGTTAGCTAACCAATCAGCACAAACGTTCCCTTCATGGTAAATATGAGAAATAAAGCATGAGAGCTCACTCATCATCATCTTAATTTTTATAATAGTGTAGAAATCCTGAGGGTTACCCTCATTACTCTCAGAAATTGCATTAATAACAGAAGTGGCATCAACTTCAATATTAACATGATGAAAACCCATATTTAAACATCTTTCAAGCCCATAACTCAAACTCAGGAGCTCAACAGACATAACAGAGCAAACAGCCAAAGGGCCAGAAAACAGATCCAGAGGATTACCAAGATGATCCCGAATAATCCCCCTGATACCCACACAATTGATACCAACCGAACCATCAGTATTTAACTTCACAAAGGGGAAATTAGGTTTCACCCAATTAACAATACGAACTCTCCTCATCTCAACAATAACAGCAACATTTAACCCCAGGTAATCAGCCAAAACATTACAATGTTTAAAATTCTTGCAAGAAATAAGATTAACAGAAATTAATTGTAACAATTTGTTCCTAATATTAGCAATAATCTGATTTTCATCCATTTTGATCCCCCCATGCTTGGACTCATTCCTAGCTTTCCACAAATACCAAATAATCAAGATGGGTAAAAGATTAAGAATATGGCCCTTACCTTTAGTAAACCATAAAGCAAGCAAATCCTTTAAATCACCCTGATTAGAGAGCACAACCACCCCAACCAAAGTACTGAAGTGATTCCACACTTTCCGAGCAATCAAACTATTGATAAAAATGTGATAAATACTCTCAATATTAGCATAACACTGACATTTAGAAACAATATAAAAACCCTTATTCCATAATCTAGTATCCACAGGCAAATACCCCTTAAGGCATCTCCAAGTAAGTAAAGAATAGGAAACATGAATAGTGTTATGCCACAAAGCTTTATAAATATGATTAACCTCCTCTTTATCTCTAAGGAGTTCCCAAAGCCTTTTGAAGCTAAACTTACCGTTGGAAGTATTTTTAAAAAGAATTTTATCTTTAATGTGTAATTGTAAGGGGATTTTTAAAATCAGAGAAACAACCTCATAAGGGATAGCCTCACGCAACCTGTCAGTATTCCACTCCCCATTAACTAAGAAAGCATTCACCTTAACATTCTCAAGAGTAACAGTATTCAGAATTCGCGCGAGCGCGGACGCGGTTGGGCGCGAGCGTGGGCGCGGTTGGGCGCGAGCGTGGGCGCGGTTGGGCGCGAGCGTGGGCGCGGTTGGGCGCGAGCGTGGGCGCGGTTGGGCGCGAGCGTGGGCGCGGTTGGGCGCGAGCGTGGGCGCGGTTGGGCGCGAGCGTGGGCGCGGTTGGGCGCGAGCGTGGGCGCGGTTGGGCGCGAGCGTGGGCGCGGTTGGGCGCGAGCGTGGGCGCGGTTGGGCGCGAGCGTGGGCGCTGGCTGGCTCGGACTCAGACTGCCTGTTTCGGGTCAAACGGGTTGACCCGGCAACCCGTCGGGTCAACCCGAACCCGACCCGTTTTTTCAAACGGGTCGATTTCTGGAACCCGAACCCGACCCATTTTGAAATTGGGTCGGGTCCAACCCAAATTTTTTGGGTTGGGTCCGGGTTGGGTTTTCGTGTCGTGTCAAATATTGACACCCCTAATTGAGACCAAAGACTAATATTAGAACGAAAATTGAACCAGAGCTTAGTTATTGTTGCTTCTTATTTTATTATGTGGTGGATATCACTTGGTTTTGCAGGCTAATTCTAATGCATATATTTATGCTGAAAGGATTTTTGATGGGAAGCTGATATTCCAAGCCTTTTTTGATTATCTTCCTTCTTTCTGGGTGCTCCCTTTTGCGCACCGTAGCATATATCTAGGTTTATCTGTTGTTTTGTGTAGTAGGGACCTTGTGCTCGTATGTTTTTTTTTTTTGTTTAATTTTGTAGCTCTTTTGAGCATTAGAGAGAACGAGATCCCTTTAAGGACTCTGTAACTTTTTCCTATATTAACGCGTAGGCCCTTTTGTGAGTTTCCCCTTAAAAAAACTGAGAAATTTATTATCACAATGAAAATTTATGAGAATAATATATTTTTATCATGAATTAAGTTGGTATCTCCCCCAAGAATTGGTTCAATTGGTTTAATTACTAAGTTGATATTCTTGAAGTGATTAAGATGGTGATCATGTTGAGAATTTTATGAGAATTGGATCACACTTGTGTTGGTTAGTACAAGATCCATGAACATAAGGAGGGATAAAATGCCTATGAAACTTTTTGGGTCTATTATAATTTTTGACATTTTTGTTAGTGCTTCTTAGATGAACTCTAGTTCCAATTGATATGCTGTGATTAATTTATTAATTTTTATGGAGGCCGGAAGTATAACCACACGGTGAAATAAAAAAAAAACACAATGAAAAAGAAAGAATGTTAGGATTTAAAGTGGAAAAACTCAAAACAGGAAAAAAATCACATAGCCACACCTTGCCAAAAAAATTCTTTATGAAAATGAAGAGAAATTTGTGCAAATCTCTTTTCT
Source organism: Dendrobium catenatum (assembly GCF_001605985.2). NCBI lineage: Eukaryota > Viridiplantae > Streptophyta > Magnoliopsida > Asparagales > Orchidaceae > Dendrobium > Dendrobium catenatum. Next base: position 970,037 of record NW_021320106.1, read on the forward strand.
TGTTCACTCTCTCCTTCTCTGCTCTCTTGTAACATTCTCAACTCATAACTAAATAAGAGATACACCAGAACCACAAATGAATGCAACCCTTGGAGCGCTATAATGCTCCGCATTATATTTTTTCTCCAAGCTAGGGTGCTTGGGTACAAAACTTTGGGCGCTTAGTTACACATCGCCAGACATTGTAGGAAAAAAGAATTTCAGATTCAAAGCACTTGAACCCAAATAATTAAGGAGAGGACCCCCTTGTGACGCCCTCAGTGAGCTCAAAATATTAAACTTATATACGACAACAATAAAATTTGATTGATCAACATAATCAAATTCCATATATGACTAACAATTCGAACAAAGTTTGAGTAATTAAATATGATTTAATTATAATGCGGCGCCTTCCGAGTTGAAAGTGGGATATGTTGTGGCGATCTTGTTATGATTGTCTCCCTTGGCCTGATCAATCGTTAGTTCATGCAACATCAATCTTTATAAAATCGCTAAAGATATACTTAATTAGAAGCAATAATTAAACTCTTATTTTATTTATCAATAGTAATTAATAGAGAACGTTACATTGAAAAATATTAAGAAATCAATTAAACTCAGACATCTTAATCATATCGATCTCCACACTTAAATTCCCCGATACATTCTTCAAACAAGCAAATATATAGGAAAATACCAAACTGCTCCAGCTGCAGCTTTATGGGTAGATGCAAGTTCCTGATGCTGCAAAAAACCATTATAAGACGATAATTAATATAAAAAACTGTATTAAAATATTACTCTTAAAATAGTACAGAAAACTGATCCTTACAGGGATCTGATAATGAGAACATTGCGTCGCCACCGAAGTTGCAAGCGCTGGGCTGAGAAGAATGAGCCTTGTAATACAGATTGAAGACCACAGAAGCATGGCTTACGAGATCATTTGGTTGATAGCAAGATCCACCTGGTTGTATTGAGCTGCAATCAATCGATGAGCATATATTGTTTATGTCGTTCTGTAAGTTCCCAGGATTTGCTCCTGGATACGCTATGCACCATCTCTTTGCCTGCAACATTAGGAGAACATTTCATATTTTGCTGCAGGTTCCAGCAATTTTTTGTTTTGTTTTTACGTTCTTGCAGTTGGTAAAAAGTAAGTAAATAACGTACAATGATCGGCTTCGTTACAACATGGAGAGAACCTGAAAAATAGAAGAAGATATTTCAGTTTTGTCATAATGTATGTTGTTATTATTCTGACTGTAAGATATTTATGTTTCATTTTATTTAGGGAAATTTATATACATACCACTTTATAACATTCTATTTACATATCTAACAAACAAAATCTTAATATTACATAAATATCATCCTATATTATTTTAATATCAAATATACCACCCATATCTCCTTCCTACCACTCATATATTTTATTTCTACCACTCATATTTCATATAAAAATGAACAATGGGTGGCATGTATGTAATATTAAAGTTTTAGGTGTTAAATGAAACTGAAATATCTTCACTAATTTTATAATATAATTGATATTAACTTATAATTGAAGCTTTGTTTAAATCAAACAGTTGAAGCCATGTAGTAACAATGAGTATTATTAAGTAATAAGGTTCCGGGACAGCTTTTTTTTTCTTTCTAAAAGAATTTTTAAGAAAAAAAAAAGGTTAAAAAACAGCTTTAAAAAACAATAAAAAAAAAAAACTGTCCCTGTAGAAATCACAAATAACATAGCTTTACATTCAAGCTCAAAGCTTACTATTTATAATGTTAAACGTATATATATTACCGACTACAGGTGACGATAATTCGAAAATAATGGCCAAAGCAGTCACAACGTATAAGAGACGAGTCGAAGCCATATTTTCTTGCAAAATTCTTCTCTCACGTACAGTTCAAAAATCTCTATATGTGATGAACTCTGTCGTGTTTGCTTATATAATAAATCATAAGGCTTTTATAGTGAAACTCTGTTGAGCGGCGACGGGCTGTGGACGGTCGAGAGAGAACGACGGGGTGCAGTGACAAACTGACAGTAACTCTGCATTGCTACTGTCGGCCAAAAAAAGAATGCTGCTGAGTTAGGCGCATTTTATTTGCAGGAAAAATAAGAATTTGAGTTTTTTTTTTAGCGTAACTAATCACTCTATGAGCCTACCGGCAAGCGATGCGCCGCATGAGAGGGGATTCAAATATGGGTTGGAGGTTCCCAGCCATGAACCCCTCGGCCACCAACCCAGTTAAGCTCGATGGGATATTTGAGATATTTTTAGCATCTTAAAATTTTCTTTTGCATTAATTATTTTTTTTGTTTTAAATAGAATATTTAAAAATCAAGCGTTGAGCATATGTAACCCATGTCTATCTCGAGATGCGTAGGATTCGCGCCGGGATGCACAAAGCGTTGAGCATGCCCTCGACTTTTTTCTCTTGCTATGCTAAGCCCTAGTTGCTCTTCCGGTGCGGTTTTGATGCTCTCCGCCTCCATTTTTCCGTCGGCATCCAGCTGGAATCTTTAGGGAAGTTGCCTTTCCTTTTTTCTCTTGCTGTTCGTCTCTCTCTGTTCTTTTTCCGGTCCATCACCCTCGTCTCTCCTCCTCCGGCCCTTTGTGGCTGGAATGGTGGTCCGACGGGTTGCTGATCCGGGCTTTTTAAATAGTTCTTTTAAATCTCGGTCGTTTGTTGAAGCCCTTTCTGGTTTGTCCTCGTCGGATTGTTTCCCTGAGCTCCGTCAAGGCTCTTTTCGTGGTTTACCATCGTTGTGGATTTCTGAGAATGAAATTAAAGCTCTTGTTGTGCCTTTTTAATTCGCTTTGGTCGGTTTTTTCCCACGCGTCATCCGTCTCTGAACGCTATTCGCAAATTTTTTTTCATGCTGAAACTTAAATCTGATTTCTCTATTACGATGTTGGATCAGACGAATGTTCCAGTTAAACTTTCCAACGACCTAGACTATAGCTGTATTTTATGTCATCATTCTTATATGGAAAATAACTGTTTCATGAAGCTCACTAAATGGTCTCCACTCCTCGACATTGGATGTGAATCTCCGGTCATACCGATTTGGGTTTTCTTTCCTAATCTGAGACCTCATCTTTACTCTCCCCGTATCCTACACGATGTAGGTTTTATGTTTGGTACTCCCTTGAAGGTTGATTCTGCCACTTCGGTAGGATCTAGGCCTTCCTTTTCCCGTGTGTTGGTGGAGCTGGACATTACTAAAACTTATCCTTCCTAAATTTGGCTCGGGCCAGAGGTTTCTGGGTATATTCTTGATTTCTGTGTGTCTTGTAAGCGTCTGGGCCACCTCAGAGTTCATTGTGCTTCAGCTCCTCTGTCTAATTCTAATACGCTTCTAGCTGGGAATGTTAAGAGTCATGATTTGGGTGTCCTCTTTGGCTGTTAATGAGGTGATGATTGGAGAGGATCCGAACCCTTCGGTAAACCCGGTTTTAGGGATTGTTGGCTGTGAGGTTGTTATTGTGGCTTTGGCTGAGGATCCTACTGTTGCGGGCGAGGGTGTTTTGATTGAGTCCCCTGGGGTTGATTGTCATTCTCCTGGTAGGCCTATTTTTAATGTGGTGCTTATGGATCTTGTGTTAGATGAGTCTGTTCCGGCCATTCATGGCCAGCGTTTATGTGTTAATGAACCAGGGGGTGGTAATTGTGACGTTAACTCACAACCTATTATGTCGTGTGCTACTTCTGTGCCTGCCCTGTGTGGCTTGGTTTCGGCTGAATTTCCTTGTGTGCTTGCTGAGAAATTTGATTCCTCCATTTCGATATCAAAGAGTATTGCATGCCCCCACTGTCTCTTCCCCTATAACGCCTGCTGTTATAAATCCTTGCTCCTTTATTGATGTTCCAGTTAATTTAATATCACCTAAAGCTTTGATTTACCATGTGGGGGACAATTCGGGGGAGGATGTGAGATTGCAAATTGATTGGCTTCATTGTTCGTCTAATTCCTCTTTGGAGTTTAGTGGGGATAAAGAACCAAGGGATGGTTTTTCCATGTAGCATGATAGAACTGTTGTTTCTGTTGCCTCTCATGGGAGGGGCAGACGTGGTAGAAAATAACTTTGGGAATATGGTGGTGATTTTTGGCTCACTTGTTGGTTTCTTACCTGGTTTGCCCGTGCTTGGTGTTGCTTTTTGTTTGGATTGGTTGGAAGGCTTATTGTCTCATTTAGGCTGTGGCTGTGGGCTGCAATGGTTGCTAGGCTCTTTGGTTTGTTTTTCCTTTCTCCGCTTGTCGTTTGCATGATCTTCGTTTCATTTTTGTGGCTTTGATTTATGGTTTGTGGACAATGATGTGGTTAGGGCTCGCTTGTCTTAAGCCATAGCTCGTGGCAACCTTTGATGATGCATTTTTTGCTCGCTTCGGATGTCTACTCTCTTACTCCAAACTGGATGGCCCGTGTTTGGCTTTGAATTGGTTTGAAGCCTCTGTCAATGCTGAGCCTGATGGGTTTAATCCCCCATCCTTTTGTACCGATGTAGCTTTTGTCGTTCTAATTCATAGCTTGTTGTAACCCCCTTTTTAGTTGCAATAAATTTTTTGTTAAAAAAATGATTGATATTGGTTAGAACCAAGGCTTTGAAAATTGGACCAGTCAATGAACCGGGAGAAGAAGAGGTTAGCGGTTTGATGGTTCGACTGGGGTCGAACCGGGGTTGAATCGAATGATGTAATAAATATTTATTATATTTAAATATTATAATAATGACATAATTATGTCCATCCCCCCTCCGTTTTTTTTTTCCTTTGTTGCTTCGCGAACGAGCAGCATCGTCGGTTAACAAAAATCGGTGCGGGTTCGACGATTCTCGAACCGTCGGTTTGAGCGGTTTTACCACGGTTGGATGAGAAACCGATTTCCATTTAAATGGTAACCGGTCGGCCGGCCGATTCGCGGTTCAACCGGTTAAACCGGCCGGTCCGGTCTGATTTTAAAAGCATTGGTTAGAACTAAACATACATATTATTTTTTTTAATTTTATATTGAAATTAGTGATAAAGTTTTAGTTACTTTATATATAGGCTTTTATGCTCATTATATAAATTTTTATTATTTCAAGTCAGGGAAGAGTAATTTTAATCAGGTGCTGGAGGTTTTTGGCCTCGTGTACAGGTATGAGGATATTGGTAATTTTAATCAGGGTATTTCTGTTGATGTGATTAAGCATCTTGTTTGCTAGAAGAAGTTGAAGAGGGTGGCTGCTGTTCTTGGTATCAAGTGCTATCGGTTTTCGTGGCATATTCTTAAGGGTGTGTATTTTTACAAAGGGAAGAGTAATGTTTTTATATTTTTTTTGTTTTTCTTTTGGAGAATAGAGTGGGGTTTGTGATGGTTTGGGGTGGTGGTATTAAGGATTATAAGATTTTTGTGGAGGTTAAGTTTAAGATTTTCATATGGATGTTGATAAGAATTTTCTTCTTTATTGAAGCTCACTTTTGGAGAGTTTTTTGCAGGTTGAAAGTTATAGCTGAGTTCAAAGTGTCGAAAACCTGTAAGTCTCTCGTCACTTTTATTTGCTTTTACAAGTTATTTTTGGTCTTGATTTTTTGCAGGAAGTTGATGATTACTGAGATTACTTTGAGCTTCCGTTTTTTGGGTGCTGCAGTCTTGCAGACCGAGTGTTATTGTCTGATTTATTGTACTTATAGGAAAAGGACCCTCTGGCTCATAGGATTTTATTTTCTTTTTGATTGTAGCTCGTTTGAGCGTAGAGGGCTGGAGGGGCCTTCTAAGGACCTTGTAACGCTTTTTTAAATTAACGCGTAGGCCCCTTTTGTGGGTTTAAATTAAAAAAAAAAAAAGCCAGGGAATGAGTTAGAACTAGTTTGAGTGAGATTGACATAGATTCTCTTTTTTTATATTTTTTCTTATTATTTTGTAATCAGGAGTTTGTAATAGAGTATTAATCTTACTGATCTCGAGACTATTGTATATTAATTTTGGGAGAATGAATATATTGCAATATTTCGAGTTATGTAATTATTAGTTATTTTTACTAGATATACAAGTTTATTATTTGGAAACTCTAGTTGATTAAATAAAAATATTAAATAATAATTCTTTTAAATTTGATTCTAGGGTGTTACAATTAGTATCCTAGTAGTTGTTGGAAGAATTGGATTATAATCGGAGCTATATGAATTGATTTATGAGTGGGGTAGAAGGTTGGTAATATTGATTTTCATTTATGCATTTGATTGATTGCTTTACATATGTATATGCATATTGAGTTTGTGTGTTATTGATTAGGAAATAGGATTTTATCAGTGGATAGATTGACCATACCGATCAGGATATACATAATGGATAGAGTGTAGTAGAAATGACAACTCCAATGAGTTCTAATAATTTGATGTAGCTAGCCAGCATGCTTGGACAAGCTGACTCCGGACGCTACAGAAAAAAGGTTATGGAACGTACCTGGAAGCGAAGATCGTCGCAATCCAGATGAAGACCGATCACCTCCAACTCCTCGATATCAGTCGGCGAAACTTCATGCACAATGCAGAGTCACCGGGACTCTAGATAACACCACCAGTGAAATCACTGGATACAGTAACAATTCCAGAGGAATCAAAGGTTAGGGAAACAAATTCAACTACTTCTTATTTCTCAGGGCAAGTTATTTATACACTTGTTTAGCTCTATAATACGCTACAGTAAAAGCAACAAAATGAACTAAGAAAATAAACTCGGCTGAAGTTGCCCTGAAGCGGTATCGCGATCAGCTCCGACGTCACAAGCTATGAGTGATGATTAGAGTAGACATGTGGGACATAATGATTTAGTAGAGGATGAATATCTACAAATATTCTATAAGTTAAAACCATCATTGTTCAAGGGAGTTGTAGAGCCACAGGTAGTAGAGGACTGATTATTGAGCATAGAGAATATATTTGATGCATGTAGTGCCCATATAATTATAATCAAAAATATGATGTACATTTGTTACATCAATCCAAGGCCTTCTCCTAAGGAAGGGCCTCATTTGTAATCGACTACAAATACTAGTGGATTCATTCAAACCGGGCCAGGCCCCGTGGTTTTTCCCCCTTTTTCAGGGGTTTTCCACGTAAAAACTTTGGTGTCTCTTATGAACGCTACACCCTCTCACTTATCTGATTGTGTGCTGGATCTTCGTACAACGCTAAGACGTTAAACTATATATTTCTCTACCGCCGCGAATATTCCAGGACGCAACAATAATTATACTCATGATGATATTTACCTGATAGCACATTAAACTGATTGATAAATTGATAGCTCTTATTGACATTAATATTAATACAACATAGCATATCATACTGACATGATTTATTGGATCATAAAACTCTTTATGATATATCTTTTAACTTTATTGAACATATTACTTTTTTATTAATTTTTGGAGATTTTTTATTACATGTATGAAGTGATGATTGATATTGGCTAGAACTGAATATGCATATTGATTTTTTTTTATCTTGCATTAAAAGAAGTTATAGAATTTTGATTATTATTGGACTTTTATGCTCATTATAGTGATAGAGTTTTGGAATCATTCTAGTGGCATTTCCATCGGAATTAATTCAAAGGTTTAAGCAAGCCGACAGGCATTCCATTGGCTTTAAGCAGAACAATAGATTCCCAAACGAATTTTCCTCCAGAAATTATTCAACGGCTATGCCGTCGAAAGATCTATCGGAAAGTTCAAACTAGAATTCATCTAAAAATTCATCGGTATTTCCGATGATATTTCCCGCGGTCTTCTGTTCATAAAAAATTCCGCTTGAACATAGCTGTTTTTTCTATAGTGCTTCTTTATCACATCCTCTTCTTCTTTGAGAACCTATCATATGCGCCTCCCCCATGCACCTTCCACCTTGGCATCGGCTCCAACTATTTCTTCCACTGTAAATACCTGGCCTTCTTCTTTCTTAAAGGTAAAAAGGGAGAATTTTGGAGCTACTAGTGAGACTAAACTCATTTCACTGCAATATATATATAATACATTAGTGAGGGGAGAAAGAGTTGGTATTTCGCCTTCTTCCTCCATCTCAATGGATTCCATGCTTCCTCTCCCCAATACTAGATGTACGATAATTAGCTGAACCATTTGAATAGATATTCTGCCTTGTCTCGCCTATCTTCTTTCTATATCTAACATTTTTTGTAAGTAGAGTTCCACCCTCCAATCAAGCAATCCAACTTGGAGCCTGACCGTTCCACTCTTTCTCTTCCTGTATCAGCGAACACAAGAAAACTTTGATCCAATCTTCTCTGCTCATTCTCTATGATCATTTTCTCCCATATATATTCAGCTTTCTCATAAAAATTTCATGAGCTATATACATTTCGCGTTATTATCTTTCATAGGACATGCATGAAAGCAGAAAAAACCAGTTAAAACTTTATTTTATTTATCAGTGGTAACAGAGAAAGAATTCAAACATTGAAAATATTAGGAAATCAGTTAAAACTCAGATATCTTGATCTTCTCATAAAAATCTGACAACCCTTCTCAAATAAGCAAATCCGAAACTGCTCCAGCTGATTCTTTACGGGTAGATGCAAGTTCCTGATGCTGCAACAATATCAGAAAGAGATAATATTAGAAGAACACAACTAAAATAACACTTTCAAAATATAGAAATTTGATTCTTACAGGGATCTGATAAGAACAGCATTGCATCGCCACCGAAGTAGCAAGCATTGGGCTGAGAAGAATGAGCCTTGTAATATAGATTGAATACCACAGAAGCATGGCTTACTATATCATTTGGTTCATAGCATGATCCACCTGGTCGTATTGAGCTGCAATCAATCGTCGCGCATATGTAACCCATGTCGATCTGTAGATGCGTAAGATTCGCGCCTGGATATGCAATGCACCATCTCTTTGCCTGTAACATTGTTCAAAATTTCATAGTCATCACTATCAAAAAATAAGACCATCGCAACATTATTTTGAAGTTATTCTGATGGTTATAACCGCCTTTAAATTCTTTATAAAGGTTTTAAAACCGCTATACACACGCTATAGTTGCTATGCGCTGCAACAACATTCCGCAACGGTTATAACCGATTCGAACTACAGATTTGTAGCGGTCATAACTGCCACTAATATATTCAAGACAACTGATCTCCAGAATTGTGATGATTTAAGACTGCTGCTGCAGTATCCGGTCTATAACAGCGGTAATTAATTTGTTGTAAATAAATGTTGCGAAAATCTTACATTTTTAAAAGTATTTTGAACGTTTGTTTATATATACGTTATGTTATATATATACATTAACGCTTGTGATTTTGAGGATTTTCTCTTGTATTTGTTGAGAGACAAGAGGCATAAAAGAGAATTTTACAGGCAATTTTAATGGCGAAGGAAGATAAATAAACGACGTACCACATTCCGCTTCATTACTTCATGCAGAGAACCTGAGGAATAAAAGAAGATATTCAGACAGAATTTTAACGTTATCGCAGTAGAATTTTATATAGAGTTGCGATAATTGTTTGTCTGATCAAATAATTTAATCAGATTCTTTATAAAGCTGTGATTACATAGTTATCTTTTGGCACAATTTTAGCCATGCAAATGTGCAAGTAATAAATTTGAATTAAGAAAATATAATAAAATAATTGTATATGAATATTTGGGCCAATCAAAGCTAATTCATGAACACATTATGTACTAAAGTTTAAAATTCATTTAATTGATAGTTAAAGCTCCCAACAAGCAGATTAAGAGATAAGAGTAATAAGAGATATTTTCAATCATATATTTAAAAAAAAAAACAAATAATCAATTGTTATCACTATAAAAGTGTCATTTTTCAAAAAAAAGTTATGCTCAACACTATTGAACATTATTAATCGCTTAAGAGCTGCTTAATTTGCTAAAAAGAGAATGTTGAGTAAAATAGAATGTGGTGTAAAAGAAATGTAATGAATTTGAAATATTTTAAGTCGTTTGTATGAGTGTAAAATAAAAGCAGAAAACAATTTTTTTTCTTTGGCTTGAAGTAAAATGAATGCAATGGCTAGGGATGTCAAAATCGGGTCACAGGTCGGGTTAGGGTTCAACCAAGAACTGACCCGACACTTTTCGACCTGACCGGCCCAAACTTGACCCGTTTTTTTACTCGCCGTAGTCACGATGCATGCAACTCGACTCGAACGCGGGCACTGGGCAGCTCGACTAGAAATTATGGGTCACACGGGTCAATCCGGGTCATTCTCGGGTTTCCTGGACAATCCGAACCCGACCCGATTTTACAAATATGTTGAAATCTTGAATCCGAATCCGACCCATTTCTCAAACGGGTTGACTCTAACCCAGAATTTTTGGGTTGGTTTTTTGGATTGTTTCAAATATTGACACGCCTAGCAATGGCTGGTAGGGGTGGCAACAATTACAGAGAATGTTTAATGTAATAACCTACTACAGGAGACGATAATTCAAAAATAATGGCCATAGCAGCCACAACGTATAAGAGACGAGTCGAAGCCATATTTCCTCGTAAAATTCTTCTCTCACGTACAGTCGCAGAATCTCTATATGTGTGATGAACTCTGTCGTGTTTGCTTATATAATAAATTGTAAGGCTTTTATAGTGAAACTCTGTTGAGCGGCGAGGGGCTTTGGACGGTCGAGAGAGAACGACGGGGGGCAGTGACAAACTGACAGTAACTCTGCATTGCTACTGTCGGCCAAAAAAAGAATGCTGCTGAGTTAGGCGCATTTTACTTGCAGGAAAAATAAGAATTTGAGTTTTTTTTTTTAGTATATAAAATTTTTATTTTGCATTATTTTTTGCTTTAAATCAAATATTTTAAAATAAAAATACAGTACATTAATTAATTAGTTTAGATGAGAACAAATCAAGCACTTGAAATAAAATTGAAAATATAATGATATTAATCTGAACAATCTCTAAATCTTGCATGCTCGCACTTAAAATGAGTGCCTCCTATAATTTTGTATTCTAATTTTTTTTCAAAGATTTAATATATATTTTTTTTGTGCGGACCTTCATTAAAATTCAAAAATATGAGCCAGATGATATGTCATCAAAATTTTAGTTTGATGAAGCAAGAATCTTGATATATTGTTAAAATAAATGTAATTTTATAAAAAAAAAGCTTATTTTAAATTTAAATTAGTTTAAGAATTTCATTTAAAAAAAAAATAAAAAGGAATAAATACGGAACTTAATTATCTAGTTTTAATGGAAACCACAACTTGATTATCCAGCTTCTAACTAAAACTGGATTTTCCTTCTCCAAATTGGCAAATTCTATATTCTTAATTTTTTTATTTACTTCTCCGTTTTTTTAATTTCTAAGAAACCGGATTTTCAAATTCCGGTTTCTTTTAAAAAAGATTATAATATTAGAATAAACATTTTAATATAAATATAAATATAAACATTTTAATTCTAATAAA